>NW_027368393.1:0-50210 GCF_046119375.1 Phyllobates terribilis | reverse complement strand
GGGGACTAGTCATGGCTCGTCACGAATACATCAGGACTGGTTCGTGAAGATTGCAATAGTTGGCTTGTCACGAGATAAGACATGGGTGGCTCGTCACGGCTGGACCTAGTGCAGTTAGTGACGTGGAAAGCTAAAAATTGTTTGGATGTGTTTTAGGGGTTCGTACCTATTTTTATAGATTCTAAATGGTTATTTATGTCTTTTTTATGATACTTTGATATGAAAATACCATAAATTATGATGTTAGGCTTTATGGGGTTGTAAGCGCGTTCGACAGGATAAAAACATTGTTTAAATGAATGAAAGAGTTTGTATTGATTGTTAATGCTAGTAAGTGACCTATTTGGTATGTTTTGGCATAATATATGACATAAAATCATCACCCTACTCTCATCAAGTTGTTCTTGGATTCCGAAATGCATTTGGTTCCTAGTGTATTTTAGTTGTCATATATGTGACCTTACCATTCAGTTTTTTTTGCAGGCTTTGCAGCAAAAGACCCGAGACATTGTCCCCTCTCATCATGAAAGAGAGATTCAAATTTGCATGTGAGCTATATTGTAGATGAACCCTTCTTTTCCTCCAACTTCAACTATAAAGACATTGGTTTATGGACAAGCGTAATCATTTATTCTATAGTATGATGCATTTTTCAAGGGAGTCTCTTAGGTATCATAATGGTACGGTTTTCCACTGTTACTATACGACAAACCGTGATGGCAGTGACAAGCATCTAATTCCAACATGGACGACGTCAAACATTGCGTGAGAGTTCAATGTCATTCCTCAAACAGAGGTAAACTTTTATTATATGATTATTTATAACAATCTTTATAAACTAGAATATTAACAAATCAACTTGTGCAACAAGAAAGTGAAGCAACACATGATTTCAGTCCTGATCATGATGATGTTTTGGTTGTATATACTCTGTACTACATTAGGATAAATCCGGGATGCACGGATCTAAACTAGGATGTGATATCTCAATAGTGGAACAAGGCAACATGACGAGGGGAAAGAGCCTAGGGTCTTGAATTTAAGGTTCAACTTGAAACAGTTGTTTGCGGAATGGACAAGGTTTGAAAGAGATCATCCCGTCCCCACCATCCTATTCATGATGATGAATTTCGGACAACAACTTGTTCCTCAGAATTTGAGAAATTCAAGGATCGTCCCATGGCACCTAACACGGTTCAGCTCTTAGCTCAAGTTCCAACCAATTTCATGGGTCGAACTTCAGATTTGGTAGTTATATGGTGAAGATTAGTCTTTTGTTACCGTGTTGTGTTCTAGTTAATGTTTTACGTATCGTGTAACGTTGTTTATCTTAAATTCTGCAATTTTATTTAGTTTATGTTGTTCTTATGTATCGTGTAACGTTGTTTATCTAAATGGATCTTTCTTTGCTATTTGTGATATGTATGCTCAAATTAAATTATATTGAAAATAATATTATCTATTATACAACAAAAAAAGACTGAATGTTAATGTCACATCTATGACAACCACAATATATTAGGGATCAATTTGATTTTGGTGAAATTTGGGCCCAAATATTCTATTTATGGTGAAGTTTGCCACAAGTAGCCATAAACTGTCCTGTTTCATGAATTTGAATGGGTTGCCCCATTGTAACTTTCTTGGGTCTGATCCAGAAAGTGTTGAAAAGCCCAACAATTGTCTCGTCACGTCCCATGTTACACCGGCTCGTCACGAGCTGGACTAGGTTCACTCATCACGGGCCAAAAGCTATTCTTGAAACTCAGAATTAGGCTATCTTATCAAGCCCATACTTATTTTTGATGTAACAATGGCTCGAGACTGCAATATACAAACCAGCTTTTCCATAGTTTGACCACTTACTAGCTCTTCCTTCAACAACATATTCACTCTTTCTTCCCCTACTTATACACCATTCCTTTACCATTTTCATTCAACATTTTCATAATTCTTCCTTCCCATCTTTCTCTAAAACCAAAAAAATGAAGAAGTTTTTTCTGCCAAAGTTCAAGAAATTGTCCATTGAAAGGGTAGAAGACGTAGAGGATAATGAATCAAATCACTATGATCGTGAAAAACAAGGGTAGATGGTGTTGATCAAAATGCATTCTACCAAAATGAAGAAAATTTGTCTCAATATGTTAACAATGAGGTTAGTTTCAAGTCCATTTATTTATTATGATATAATAACATGTATGCTTTATGTTGTAATTCAAATATTATATGAGTTGAAATATAAGAATATATAGTTAAAGCAATCATCATGTTAAATTTTGGAAGAAATGAGTTAGATGTGTTATTTTAAACATTATATAACATGTATTCTTTGTGTTGCATTATGTGGTAGAAGAAGCTAGTTTGATGTTGTAGTTTGAATGACAATATGATGTTATAGAAGATAGTTTTTACACAAAATTAATCATGTAGAAACTACACATATCCAGAAGAGACTCGTGACAAGCAACCAGCAGTGGACTCGTCACAAGCCATGCTGCCCCCACCCGTCACGAGCCATAGTAGATAGTTTTTACACAAAATTAATCATGTAGCAGAATAAAGATAGTTAAATTCATTCTAACATTAAGGTTATAGTTCTAACATTACACGATATGAAGACATAAGAATATAGTTGATGTTATAATTCAAACATTATATGTGGTTTGATTAAGTATTTAGATGCTTATAATGTCTACTTTTATACTATCTAGATAGCACCAGATACATAACCATCATACAACTCGTACCATACTAGAAATCATTATTATGCACAAGCTTACGTTCCCGGCTCATATCCAAGCCTAGATCAAATACCGGTCTCATATTTGTGTTGGGATGGACTCCAACAACAACAAACATCTTTTGAGTACACCGTCATTCCAAACAAACCTACTGACCTTTTTGATTGTCAAAATCACAAATTCAGTCTTGGCATATTCTCGGATGAAGAAAATAATCCTCCTAAGTACACTTTTTGGACAAATAGACCATGTTATGGTACTCAAGATGAAGCTCCATCTATACAAAAAATGATAGTATGGGTTCGTAAATGTGGGGGTGGCCACTATTATACACAATCCCCAAGTTCAAAAATTGTGCTACACCAGCTCCCGTTAAATCAACCGACTTTAGCTAGTTCTTCTCCATAAATTATGTTTTCGGAAAGTGAGATGACATTATCGAGTTGGCTAAGGGAGAAGAAAAGACATACAACTTTACCCTTGTCAACTACAAGGTAGACAAGGGTTCAAAAGGAAGAAGTTCTATCACTTGGTTAACATGTCAGATGAGAAAGCAGAACACACCTAGAAAGACACCTAGTGACAAGGTAAGAACTAGAGTGCTAAAGTGCGGTTGCCTTTCATGATACAAGTTTTTGAAGAGCCAGTAAACAGATGGAATATTGTTTTCCGACATAGAACCCACAACCACTTCATTAACGATAACCTACATGGGAATGCTTATGTTGGACGTCCTACTAAGGTAGAGTTGAAGATGATGAGAGAAATGACTGAAGTTCATGTTGAGCCAAGGTATGTAATGGTGATGTTGTCGAGCCCAAAAAATTTCACAAACATCAAACAAGTCTATAATAGCAATCAAAAGTTTAAGAGAGAAGGAATGGATGGACAAACTATTGTGCAAGAGTTCTTCAAGAGGTGCAAGGAGAAGAACTATTATGTGGAGTACATATCTGACAAAGAAACAAACAAGATCACAGATGTATTCTTTGCAAGCTCGGATGCAATACGACTTCTAAGGGGAATTTCCTTACGTGATATTGTTGGACTCCATATATGCAACTAATGTGTAAGTATAATCATCCCAGTATATGTGACGAAGCTTAAATTCGTTGTGGCTATCAAAGATACACAACTTAACGATTCCACTAGTAAAGTGGTAAGCAGGGGTTGAATCCCAAGAGAGCCAGGACATTAGTTTATTTCTTATGGTGCTACCTAGTAGTAACAATGGGGGGTTTTCATGTGTAATCTTAGTAACTAAGCAAATGAGAAAAAGTAAAAGCAATGTTGATTGGGTTGTAAACAATACGATTATGGAGCTCACTCTTTCTAGCATCAGTGCATTATTCAATTGGAATGTTGATCATCGAATTCTATTAATTTATATTCTGAATTGGTTAATTTGGTTGTCCTACTCTTTGTTTGTAAATAGCAACTAGTCCAAATAGTCCTAGAAACCCTTATTGTAAGCAATAACCAAGGAAATCCCAAGGTTCAAAAGCACAACAACATAAAGATCAAAGATATGTAGGCCTATGCAATACCATTGGCAAATCGTCGATACTCGGCACAGGTTTATAATCTCTACAAAATAAGCACTCGCAAATAGTCTATGCAAATTCTGCTCGCTACCTAAAGACAAGACTTTTCAAAAGCCTAGCAATATGATGGATACTAATAAACCTAGTTTGTAACCTAGATAAAATCAAGATCAATCAATATAAACAATAAAGCACAAGAGATCATAAAACAATCCTGAAATTAACTTTAGAACTAAAGCATAAGAATTCTCACAATAAACCTAAAACAATGGCTTCAGCCTTAAGAGTGAACTATAGAGAACTTAGCCAGACATAGCCATCGAAAGCATTGAATAATATGGATGAGTGATGGGAAAACAAACCAGGGAGGATGATAAAGGCGGAAGCTTTCTTCTTGGCTGCTGCTGAGTTCTCTCTAAATGAATGTGGCAAAAGAATAATGAAGTAGAGATTGTTCTAACCTAATTTCCTAAGGCTTATATAGTCTCCAATTAAAGGGAATAAAATAAATGCAAATAATTAAAAAGATGTGGAAATAAAATATAAAATCTCGGATCAAATCTTCATTTAAAGGCTCGTCCGTGTCCGTGTCCGTGTCACGATCGTGACACAGGGGTCGCGATCATGACTTTGCTCCAGTTCTCAGGTTCGTGGCCGGTAGCGATCGTGATAGGGAGTCACGATCGTGACATCTCAACTGCGGCTATGTCGCGATCGCGACATTGTTGTCTTGGTCGTGACAGCTTCAACTGAGGCTCAATATCGGTCGTGATGCTCCATCTCGGTCGTGACAGCTTCTCCTGAGATGGTCTTTAGTCTTCTACAAGCGTCGAGGCAGCTCGGCTTCGCCTCTCGGCTTCTCCTTGGGTGTAGGTGTGTCAAACTTCCTCTAGCTCCATCCCGAATGCACTAAAAGTGAGCGCAACTGGAATCTCCATGGTAAAACCACTCAAAACCGCTTACGAGCATCCCGCTAATCCATAAATAAACTCCAAACCGGATTCCGGAATACCACTCGTTAAGCACCTAAACACCACTATTCCTAATCTAATAGTCGCTAGTTAACACCATATAATAAGCTCCTATCAACTTCCCCACACTTAAACCTTGCTCTTCCTCGAGTAAGCAAAATAAAACTCACTCCTCCTATAAGAACAAAGGTCTGCAGTAAGTGTAGAGACAGCTTGCTAGTGACTATACTCCAAACTCCAAGTGTAAAGCGAGCACTAACCTAACTCTGATCTATCTTCTTATCTCTACGAGGATGACCTACCCAAATCCCTCCTTATTTCTCCACTTCATATGTCACCACTCCATACAATAATAAATCGAACCAAGTGATGTGCAATAAAGCACAAGCGAATATCCTAATCTCCTCTAAGGGTAAGGGTACATAAATAATGATAATAAAGATAAAAACCGAGTCTCCCACTCGCTTATACACTTCTTATTCCTCCTCTTCAATTAATGTCCTAAACCACTAAACAATATAATCAAACCATACCTCACAACCACCAATCCTAATCAAGAAATTTGCATAGCGCAACCACAACAATATGCATCCAACTCCAAGAAATAAAAACCTAATCTTAGAATCTAATACAACCGCCAATAGTGTGTAACAAATCTGATGAACTAGTGAAAGGGTGAGCATGCAAAGTATGGATATCGATAAGCTCAAAACAAAGGAATAAAAGGCTAAATACTAACTTCTTATTCCTCCTTGGTGAATCCTAAAACCCGAGACAATCCTTCACCTCCCTTCTTATGTCTCCGACGCCAATAAATGATGTAATCAAACAAATAATCACAAAAAATATAATCCCGGCACCCTTTCGGGTTTTCACCAAAATTCTAGAATGGTAGGAACTATTTCTTTCTCTTTTTATTAATTTAATTTCAGGCACCCACCTATTCTTTTTAATCACTTGCCTGGTTTTTATTCTTTTAATTTTTAATTTATTAATTTTTTTTTTGTTGGAGCCCCCCTTTTCGATCCAATCAGTTTTTACTCTCCTGGGTTTTCTGATTTTTTTTTATTTTCTAACAATAACAATAAAGCAAAGGTTCTGGAAATATCCGGTACAAACTCGATAGCAAAACATCAAAAACAATTCAGCAAAGACTAAAAAACATAAGGCAAATTAGCAGAAATAGCAAAAGCACTGAAAACAACAGCAACAAACACCTCGACTAGTCGACTCCTCTCCCCACACTTGAATCGCGCATTGTCCTCAATGCAGCAAAAGAGGACACCATAAAAAGGGAAAAGGAAGACGAGGGTCCGTGGAATGCTGAAGTGTTGTTTCGGTCGTGAGGGTCGAGGGGGTGATATTTCTGACCGTATCACGACCGTGACATAGTGTCACGATCGTGACATGATTGGTTGTGGTACGAGATCGGCGTTTTTCCTCCTCCACTAACCTCCTCGTGCTGGTTCCGCAATTACCTAAGAAAGAAATAAAAACAAAACAGAATAATGGGATTAACGTTAGTAAAACTCTCTTGGGTTGCCTCCGATCAACGCCTTAGTTAACGTCGTGGTACGACGTAATCTCCCTTCTCAATTAACCGCCTGGGGCTCCTCAAGAGCTATCTCTTCAATCACCTCGTTGGAGAAGCTTTCATGGTAAGGTTTTAACCTTTGACCGTTTATCTTGAAAATGTTATGGTTTCCCTTTTCAAAAAGCTCCACCGCCCCCATGCGGAAATACACGGGCTATCACATAGGGCCCGCATCTAGACCGCTACTTCCCTGGGAAGAGTTGAAGGCACGAGTTGTAGAGTAGGACCTTGTCTCCCACGTTGAAATCCTTGCGCAGAATGTGCTTGTCATGCCCCGCTTTGGTCTTTTCTTTGTATATCATCGCGTTCTTGTACGCTTCTCGCCGTATCTCTTCCAGCTCATGCAGCTGCAGTTTTTGCTGCTCGCCAGCCTCATTCATCTCCATATTACATTTTTGGACCGCCCACCATGCTTTATGCTCAAGCTCCAATGGCAGATGGCATCCCTTTCCGAACACTAGATGGTATGGGGACATCCCAATGGGTGTTTTGTAGGCGGCGCGGTAGGCCCATAGTGCATCATCGAGGCGGAGACTCCAATCCTTTCTATTCGGAGCAACTGTCTTTTCTAGCACCCCTTTGATTTGCCGATTGGAAACCTTCGCTTGACCGTGATCTGTGGGTGGTATGCTGTAGAGATTCGCTGAGTTACTCCGTATTTCTTTAGTAGGTCGCTCACCGTCTTATTGCATAAGTGGGTACCCTGATCGCTGATAAGGGCCCGGGGGATTCCAAATCTAGCAAAAATGTTTTCCTTAAGGAAACCTGCAACTATTTTCAAATCATCAGTTCTGGTGGATTTGCTTCCACCCATTTGGAAACATAGTCCACCGCAAGTAATATATATAGATTACTTAAAGAGTTAGGGAAAGGTCCCATAAAGTCAATCCCCCAAACATCGAAAATCTCACAAAAGACCAACGGTGCTTGTGGCATTTCATTCCTTCAGGATATTTTCCCTACCCTTTGGCACCTATCACAAGATTGAAAAAAAACATATGCATCTCAAAAGATGTGTGGCCAAAAGAAACATGTGTCAAGTACCTTCCTAGTAGTCTTATTGGTCCCGAAATGCCCCCCCCCCCCCCCCACATTCGTAAGAGTGACAAAAAGAAAGGACATACTGTACCTCGTTATCCGGGAGGCATCGTCGGATTACCTTATCCACGCAATGTTTCCACAAGTAAGGGTCATCCCACACATAGTATTTCACCTCACTCTTGATTTTGTCGCGTTGAGCTTTGGTGTAGTTAGGCGGGAACTCCTCTCGAACTAGGTAGTTCACAATGTGTGCATACCCATGGCTTAAGGGAGCGAAGAGCAAGCAATTGAGCTTCGGAGGTGTATATAGGAGGTTCTAGAGTCACGTCGTGATCGTGATGATGTGTCACGGTCGTGACATCATGGTCGAACTTAACTGCAGCAAAGTCGCGATCGTGATATCCATGTCGCGACCACGACTTCAGTCCAGTTGTCACCAAATTCGTTCGATTTTTGTCAGAGTCCGCCATCTTGATCGTGAGGGGGTATCTCGGTCGTGACACTTGTGTTTTCTGGGCATATGAAATTTCAATTCGGCACAAGGACTCGTCCGGGAAGTCGCCCAGCCATGGACTTGCCTCCTCACCACCATCATGAACTATGCGGCTGAGATGGTCCGCCACGGAGTTCTCGGACCCCTTCTTGTCCCGAATCTCCACGTCAAACTCGCTCAACAATAAAACCCACCGGATGAGTCTAGGATTGGACTCCTTCTTTGTCATGATGTAACGAATAGCTGCGTGATCGGTGTGGATGATCACCTTAACGCCAAGTAAATATTGTCTGAATTTATCCAGGGTGTAGACTACCGCTAGCAACTCTTTTTCGGTGGTGGAGTAGTTCTTTTGGGTGCCGCTTAGGGTCATTGAGGCGTAGTAGATGAAATGCATTGCTCGCCCATACTTCTGGCCAAGAACGGCTCCTACGACATAGTCGCTGGCATCGCACATGATCTCAAATGGTAAGGACCAATCCGGATCTTTGATGATAGGCGCAACAGTGAGGTGTGATTTTAAAGTGTTGAATGCAAGCTTACACTCGTCGCTGAAAACAAAATCCACCTCCTTCTTCAACAGCTCACATAGTGGCGTCGCGATCTTGGAGAAGTCTTTTATAAACCTGCGACAGAAACCTGCATTGCCTAGAAAAGAACGAACTTCGCGCACATTAGTAGGATAAGGCAAAAACTGAATTACGTCAATCTTCACCTTATCGACCTCAATCCCCTTAGAGGATACAATATGACCTAATACAATGCCGTGATTGACCATAAAGTGACACTTTTTCAGAATTCAAAACCAAATTGGTTTCCACACACCTTTGTAACACAAGTGTCAAATTATGCAAACATGCATCGAACGAATCACCATGGACTATGAAGTCATACATGAATACCTCAATAAAATTCTCAATGTACTCAGACAAGATGCTCACCATACACCGTTGGAATGTACCAGGTGCGTTGTATAGTCCGAATGACATTCTGCGGTATGCAAAGGTGCCAAAAGGACATGTGAAAGTAGTCATCTCTTGATCTTCTGGTGCTATGGCCACTTGGAAATACCCCGAGTATCCATCGAGAAAACAATAATATGCACGACCTGCAAGGCGTTCTAGCATTTGGTCAATAAAGGGGAGAGGGATGTGATCCTTACAGGTTACCGCGTTTAGCTTGCGGTAGTCGATGCAGACACGCCATCCATTATGTGTTCTCTGCGGCACCATTTCACCAGCCTCATTCTCTACTAAAGTGATTCCTCCCTTCTTCTTAACGACCTGAGTCGGGCTAATTGACCGGCTGTCCGATATTGGATAGATCATGTCGGCTGACAACAATTTCAGCACCTCTTTCTTTACCACCTCCATCATGGGAGGATTTAATCGTCGTTGAGGTTGTCGGCTTGGTTTAGCCCCTTCATCAAGTAGAATCCTATACATGAAGGTGGAGGGGCTTATCCCCTTGATGTCGGCATTGGACCATCCTAATGCTATGATGTTGTTTTTCAAGACTTGCACCAGCTTCTCTTCCTGTTCCTTACCGAGATCACTTGAGATGATGACTGTCAAAGTGTTTTCTTGGACGAGGAATGCATACTTTAGGTGCGAAGGTAGATCTTGCAGCTAAATGGTGGGTGCCTACACAATAGAAGGGAGCGGTTTCTCGCTCGAAATGTAAGTAACGCGGGCCCACCGGCCAAAAGGGTACTTGGAGCCTCAAACTCAGCTAGGACATCATGTACATCAGCGGATAGTATCATATCATGCTCCTTAGAGCTTACAATGCTATTTTCTACAACATATTTAAGTGAATCAATCCCACATACATCAAAAATTTCCTGAACAATAGGGTCAATTACATCAATAGAGAAAATAGAATTATCATTCGTAGGATGTTTCATAGCCTCAAATATGTTAAAGCTAACTATATCTCCATCAAATTCAAGTGTCAGTGACCCACTGGCAAGATCTATTTTAGTATTCGTTGTTTTCATGAAGGGTCTACCCAGAAGAATAGGCGCAACCTGTTTGTCATGCTTCATATCTAGCACATAAAAGTCAGATGGAAATATCAAATTATCAACCATTACCAACACATCCTCGACTATTCCCTTTCAGGAAAAGCGTTGACCTGTCAACAAGCTGAATCACAATCCCCGTTTCAGTAAGGGGTCCTAGCCCTAGCAGCTTATATAACGAATAAGTCATGACATTAATAGAAGCACCTAGATCTAGCATGGCCTTATTGATCCTTTTCTCACCGATGATACAAGGAATAGTAACCATCCCTGAGTCCGAGCATTTCTTTGCTATCTTCTGCTGGATTGCCGCAGAAACTCTTTCGCTGACTTACAACTTTTGTTTCCCTTTAAGCTTTTGATTCCTCTTGATGGTGCAGAGCTCCTTCAAGAACTTAGCATAACGAGGAATACTTTTAACGAGGTTGAGTAAAGGGATGTTTACCTCACACTTACCGAATGTTTTGAAGAGTTCCTTGTCATTCGCAGGTCGGCGTGTGTCCTTCAAGGCCTTGGGGAATGGTGCAGGTGGTTTCTCGGAGTATAAGGGAGGGAAGTTGGGCCTCACATAGTTTTCTTGTTGTAGCTTGAAGTCTCCCCTATCCTCATAGTCGTCGTCGGCACATACTAGAACGGAGTCGCGATCGTGATCACTGGGTTTCGATCGTGACGTTGAAGACTCAGGCTCATCGAGTGCAAAAGGAGGTCGTGATAATTGGTCGCGGTCGTGATCTGCTAAATTGGGGCTTAATCACGATCGTGACATTGTGTCGCGGTCGTGATCCTTTTCGTTGATTTTTCCGGAAATCAAATCACCGTTATCGCGGACATGATCAGCCTGTCGTGATCATGACATTTCCTCTGAGACCAAATCGCGATCGTGATGCCCATGTCGCGGTCATGACATCTCCTCAGAATCCTTCTGCTGCATCTCCTCTTCTACCCTCTCTTCGAGTTTCCGTCCACTTCTCAAGTGCATGGTGCTAATGTTTTCTCTCGAATTTTTTGATATTTGTTGCGTGAGGTTTGAGACAGCATCGGTCACTTGCTCAAATTGTTTTCTAGGCTCTTGATGCTTGATTCGGTTGTTTGAACATGAGTGGTGAACTGCTCGGTCAATGATTTGAGCATTTCCTCTGTAGATGGCCCTTGTGGCTTTGGTGGGTATGGAGTGCGGTATTGGTCATTGTATTGGTATTGCTGATTCTGCCCTCCAGCCGGTTCACTCCATCTAAAACCAGGATGATCATTACCCCTCGGAATATAGTTTTTGTTTTCATACCGAGGTCTAGGAGGTCCAAAACTTCCTACAGCATGTAGTTCAACAATGGTTTGGTCCTGGAGTTGAGGGCACATATCGGTAAGGTGGCTCTCGTCTGCACAAATACCGCATAGTCTCGCTGGTTTCTGATTTCCAAAGGTGATGTTCTTGATCATGCTCTTAAACTCAGCTATCTCATCCTTCCATCCGGGCTCTCCAGAATTCACAGCATTGGCTCCTTTCCTTGTATACGCCCTCCCGAAACTTCTCGTCCCTTTAGCAATCTCGTTTAGTCGGGCTCTGGCTTCGGCAGGAGTCAAATTCAGCACACTCACGTCTACTAACCTTCTCTCATTGTTGAGTAACCATTGTAAAGGTGGGTTACCAAGTCTTTCTCCTCAAACCCATGGAATGGGCAGCTAGCACATAATCTCGCGAATCTTTCCACGTAGTCGTACATTAACTCGTCGTCATGCTGTTCCACCATAGCAATCGTCCTTTTCAAAGCAACCGCCTTCTTGGAAGGGAAATACTTACTAAGGAAGGCTTTGTGTAGCTTATCCCGAGTGTCGATACTTCCGGTGGGCAGCAAGTAGTACCATTGTCGCGCGTTATCTTTTAGTGTAAGACCGAAAGCTCTCATCTTAATCTGCTGGTCGGTGACGTTACTCGGCTTGCTGTAGCTACAGATGTTGTGAAACTCACGTAGATGTATAATTGGTTCTTCCCCAACCAGTCCATGGAACTTTGGTAGCAGATTGATGAAACCGATCTTGAGCTCAAACGTAATGCCAGTATTCAGGGCAGGCAGCGTTACTCCCAGGTGTTGTTGCGTCAGATCTGGGTCCGTAAGTTCTCGCAGCGATCTCGCAGCCATTGATTCGGTCACAAGATTATGTAGAGATTGTCGCAGGTTGCGTAGATGCGTCTGCTCTATCTCTGGATTTAAATCAAGCAAATCTGAATTAGTAGCGCGAGTGTGGACCATAAGATAGGTCCACACCAGAGTAGTAACACAAAAAGAAATAAACTAAAATAGTTGGCTCCTGACAACGGTGCCAAAATTTGATGAGGCTTAAAGTCGTTGTGCCTATCAAAGATACCCAACTTAACGATTCCACTAGTAAAGTGGTAAGCAGTGGTCGAATCCCAAGAGAGCCAGAACGTTAGTTTATTTCTTATGGTTCTACCTAGTAGTAACAGTGGGGGTTTTTGATGTGTAATCTTAGTAACTAAGCAAATGAGCAAAAGTAAAAGCAATGTTGATTGGGTTATAAACAATTATGATTATGGAGCTCACTCTTTCTAGCATCAGCGCATTATTCAATTGGATTGTTGATCATCGAATTCTATTAATTTATATTCTGAATTGGTTAATTTGGTTGTCCTACTCTTTGTTCGTAAATAGCAACTAGTCCAAATAGTCCTAGAAACCCTTATTGTAAGCAATAACCAAGGAAATCCCAAGGTTCAAAAGCACAACAACATAAAGATCAAAGATATGTAGGCCTATGCAATACCATTGGCAAATCGTTGATACTCGGCACAGGTTTATAATCTCTATAAAATAAGCACTCGCAAATAGTGTATGCAAATTCTTCTCGCTACCTAAAGACAAGACTTTTCAAAAGCATAGCAATTTGATGGATACTAATAAACCTAGTTTGCAACCTAGATAAAATCAAGATCAATCAATATAAACAATAAAGCACAAGAGATCATAAAACAATCCTGAAATTAACTTTAGAACATAAACATAAGAATTCTCACAACAAACCTAAAACAATGGCTTCAGCCTTAAGAGTGAACTACAGAGAATTTAGCCAGACATAGCCATCGAAAGCATTGAATAATATGGATGAATGATGGGAAAACAAACCAGGGAGGATGATAAAGGTGGAAGCTTTCTTCTTGGTTGCTGCTGAGTTCTCTCTAAATGAATGTGGCAAAAGAATAATGAAGTAAAGATTGTTCTAACCTAATTTCCTAAGGCTTATATAGTCTCCAATTAAATGGAATAAAAATAAATGCAAATAAATATAAAGATGTGGAAATAAAATATAAAATCTCGGATCAAATCTTCATTTAAAGGCTCGTCCGTGTCCGTGTCCGTGTCACGATCGTGACACAGGGGTCGCGATCATGACTTTGCTCCAGTTCTCAGGTTCGTGGCCGGTAGCGATCGTGATAGGGAGTCACGATCGTGACATCTCAACTGCGGCTAAGTCGCGATCGCGACATTGTTGTCTTGGTCGTGACAGTTTCAACTGAGGCTCAATATCGGTCGTGATGCTCCATCTCGGTCATGACAGCTTCTCCTGAGATGGTCTTTAGTCTTCTACAAGCGTCGAGGCAGCTCGGCTTCGCCTCTCGGCTTCTCCTTGGGTGTAGGTGTGTCAAACTTCCTCTAGCTCCATCCCGAATGCACTAAAAGTGAGCGCAACTGGAATCTCCATGGTAAAACCACTCAAAACCGCTTACGAGCATCCCGCTAATCCATAAATAAACTCCAAACCGGATTCCGGGAATACCACTCGTTAAGCACCTAAACACCACTATTCCTAATCTAATAGTCGCTAGTTAACACCATATAATAATCTCCTATCAATATGTATTGTATTTTTCATGAACATAAATGGTGATTGTAACTAAATATTTTTTGTACAAGTATGATAGTCCTTTGAGATTGTTGGTTTCACATCAACGTGGAGAAATCACAACATTGCAGGTACATTTCTGGCCCATAAGCAAATAAAGAACTACACATGGGCCATAAGAACAACTTGCATAGTGACAAATAGGGAGTCGTTGTTGATGAATCCGTTGTATAGTATGTTCTCGAACTCCAAATTCCTACTATGTCGACTTCACGTGAAGCGGAATATTGAGTTATTGGTCAAAAAGTTCACTGATAAGGCAAGAGTGGTAAGATTGTCAAATACGTACAAGAACTTTTTCTACTGCACTTCAGAATAGGACTACAACTACAATCTTAAGAAACTGAAGCAAGAGTGGCGCGACCTACCAAAACTACATGAGTATGTACAATGAAGTTGGCTTAATACATACAAGGAGAAACTTGTCGTTGTATGGACAAATGATGCTTTCACGCGGGGCCAGAATACTACAAACCAGTATTAATTTTATTTGTTCAATTTATATATTCATTTAAATAACACAATTACATGTATGAGCTCTAACCTATTATCGTAAATGAAACAGTGTGGAAGGGGCTCATTTGGTGCTGAAAAAATACTTGTCCGGACCACACGACAACATATCCTCTGTCTTCGATGAGTATCACATGTTACTGCAAAAACAGGTTCGGGAGATAAAAGGAACCCTCAATATGAGTTTAGAGACACAATTCAGCCTTATAGATGGTGCATCCATATTCAGCTTGTTGAACTACAAGGTCTCTGCACCGGCATTCAACCGTACCCTGATACTTATTGCAAATGCATGGACATGACTAGGAACGTGATCCCTTGCTATCACGTGACTAGAAAATATGTTCATATTAGGCAACCCCTTTCTTTAGAGACAATGCATATATTTTGTAGGATGTTGAGCATGTTGGATGTTCCCGGGTTATAGATGAGGAGAAAATAAAGTGGAAGGTCAACCGGTCGTTAATGGATGATTTTAATGGAGAAGAGTTTGACACCTTGTCAGCGGATGATCAATTGAAGACAGTTAGACTCTTGAACAAGATAATGCATCCTGAACAAAAGAAGCTTGATGAGCCAGGCAAATTCAAGCACAAAGGCAGATCAGTTGGTGCACTGAACAAAAGACGCCCATGTGCTTGGGAGAGTTCAGAGGTGGACAAGGAGAAGACACTACCAAAGAAGCAAAACGGCAGTATGAGGAAGAATGAAATTCCAAAGCAATCCAGCCAACCTTCTTGCTCAAAAGGGCTAAGACTACTTGTGAACAAGAGATATCACAACATCTGGCCAAAGTGTATGGAACAATGGATTCAAGGGTGGTATAAGATTATCTCTGATGGAAACTGTGGATATCGCTCTATTGCTCTTGGTTTGGGACAGAGCAAGATGATTAGGGAGAAATCAGAGATGCAATGGAAAGGACGTTGGAAACTCATTGGGAGGTTCAAAGCAAGATGCTTTGCACGTCCACCACTCAGCAACAAATGATTCAAAAATTAAACAGGGACTATACATGGCCGACTACTGCGTGGAATAACTAGTTTACTATTGCGGACTTGGGGACGATTGCTGCTACTTCATTCAATTTAGTGTTAGTTATTATCGATAAAAACAATAACAACACACAGTTGCCGATTCGGGCGGCGTCAAACCATGTACCTAGTCAAGAAATCTCAATTATATGTCTTGTTAACATACCCCTTGATCAACACCATGTTTCGGTAAGTTTTTTACATTCACAATCACATAAGTTTCATACTCAGATGTTTATCTAGTCGTATCTATTTTTTGATATCAATGTGTCTTTTTATAGGTTGTCATTCATCCTAACTCGCCACTCCCTTCACTTAATGTATTGTGGAACTATCACCATGAACCGTCGTCCAATGAACTGATTGGCCCTTTACTTGGCCAATTATCGGCTTGGGAGTTCTATATGGCACAAACACCGACACAAGCACGACAGGGTAGAAAATCACGTAGTACTCATATTGATTTGGGTGACTAGTTGCTTTGTATGACTATGTACTCTTTCCTTATGTATTCTTTGATATTGTATGGTGTGATTCTAAAATATTATATTGGCTTTCGGTTCTTTTTAGTTATTTAGTTATTAACAAACTTCATCATCAAACTCATTTAAACACATTCAACAATAAGTAACATCTAGAAAAACATTTCAATCCTTCAAAATATTCAACAATACAAGACATCTATAACAACACTTACAACCTCCATATTTAACTACCAACCAAGTGTTACAACTCATGGGTAGTCAAATGGTCGCATGTCATCGAAACTCGTACGGATGGCCTGCCACATGTTCTGTGCTGGGTACTCACCTTTTTCGTAAAAAGGCTTAAGGTAGCCCCTCACGCATTGTATAACTGAATGAAGATCGAACAAGTTAATATGTCAATAAAATTTACTATAAAATACCAATTGTAAAACAATCTCAAATATGCATTCCAAGTTCTTTGACTGTTTGAGGAATAATGTGCGGGTAGGTATGCTCTGTAAACTAGGACATGTAGTCCAGGGTAACCTCATAACCATGCTCAGCAACCGGACCGAGGTCTTTGACGGAGATTTGGTGGAATTGTTGTTCATCCCATACACATTGCGTGTTTGTGTACTTGACCGTGTAGCTTGAGATTTTCCTATATCGATGGGCTCGGGCGGGTACTATGGCAGGTCTGGGAATCTATTGAACCCGTCCAAACTGCCTCACCACATGATCATGAATGCATGGTTCATTCACATCATGACCATACACCAACACACCGTGAAACAATGAAGGTGTGATGTCCTTTACGTGAAGTCCAAGTCTCCATAAGGTTTCCAATTAATCTATGAAGGAATAAAAGTATCGATTTAGTGTAAACTACATATTTAACGTTAGGTCATTGTTTTTTAAATAACACAAACCTCAAACTTTGTCATGTCATCTAGCTCATCCATGTAGTTTCTTCCATGTTCGGACTCAACATTTGGGGACCACATCATGGCATAAGGCAACCCACCTTTCCACTGACTTCGCTGGGGGCGCAACGTCGAAAAGTACGCATCCAAATCTGCATAGTTTTTTTAAATGCTTACCATATTTATGTTAAAGAGAAAATAACACTGTTTATTTAAGAAACAAATACTTACCAGGATCAGCTCAAGCACGTCAATATCTGCTTACATTCAGCCCGCAGATCCTTTCCCAATTCCCGGTACGTGGAAGTGAGTAGATTGGCAATCCATGCCCAGTTTCTGACATCCTCCAAATCCCAGACAAAGTCTATGTTGGAGAGAGATATCTTGTCTTGTGACATGTCCGAGAATAGTGTACTATCCAACAAATGAAGTAGATAGCCTGACCTTGTTACTCCAAGGCTGGAATGTCTCACTTCTAGGCTTTCACACCTCTCTTTAAGCTTTATGTGAGAGATTGTGAAATCCCTCAAATCTAACCCAAGAAATATCTTCGCCTCATACAACATGTGAGAAAGTGCCTACACCTTTCCCTTGAGGTGTTGCTCCTCCGTATCCCCCATGCCCTTTTCTCGCATAAGGAGCAATATCTGAATATGGACATCGTTCAGCATGATCGTCATCTCACCAAAAGGGAGGTGAAATGAGTTGGTCTCCGTCTGTCACCTCTCCACGAATGATGTTACCAGCTACTTGTCCAAGTTCTCGTACATAGGCATCAAGATGTGGGCAAGTTCGGAAGCGATAGCAGCTTGCGCGCATGGCGAGCCCGGGGTGGTCCCACGCTCGGACAGACTTGTGCCGGAATTGGAAGTTGAATGTCTGACTCTGCAACATTAAATAAATACTAATATTTGACCTTGATATTTGTACTAAATATTAGTACTATACTTAATACCAGTACTAAACATAATATATTTCATAATAGATATAATTTACAATGCCCTGATAGATGTCAGATGTGACGTGGGTGAAAAAGCTACACAACAATGTAGGGACTTGTGGGCCACCCTTACCCCTCCAGTCATGTAAGGGTCCATGTTGTTGACCCTATTGGCTCTCCTCTATGCTTGTCCGGCTGCATGCTCTCCTCCTTCCCCCTTGACACCTTCTTCATCTGGTGGGGATGTCCTTGGTCTTTGACCCCTCC
Source organism: Phyllobates terribilis (assembly GCF_046119375.1). Taxonomy (NCBI): domain Eukaryota; kingdom Metazoa; phylum Chordata; class Amphibia; order Anura; family Dendrobatidae; genus Phyllobates; species Phyllobates terribilis. The sequence continues at coordinate 31,741 of NW_027368393.1, read as the reverse complement.
ACTTCCCCTAGAAAACATGTTTAAGATTAAATCAATCCTAATCTGATTTATGAAACTTAACTTATCAAAATCAATATTTCAGTTTATTATAAATACCTGCTGCGGAGGTTGTTCATCTGTAAGAGGTTCCTCCATAAACGTTTGATTCGCCTCTTCATATTATGGGTTCTGTGCATAGGAAGAATAATCACCCTGAAGGTATTGAGACCCACCACCCAACTGTTGCTAACCATGATACTCCAAAAATATTCGATGGGAAGATGACACCTCTCCCATATATTCATCATGACTCGCGGCGGACACGGAATGCCTAGACGCAGAATCCATCGGCTCAATTGGGTATGGGTATGAAGGGTGCTCCGAGTAACAAGGTCTTCCATCAATTGACATAGAATGTCTTGATGGAGTATAAGAGGATGTTGCATTGGGTTTGGTCCCCCTCTTCTTCTTTCGGGCAACTCTTCTGCCCAAATCCACTTCAGCTCTGGTTGCCTCCTCCTCCGCAGCAAAACGAGCGGCCTCTTCTGCATCTCTAACAACATCCCTTTTATGATATCGTTTTCATCTAGACCCCATCATACCCATCTTCTTCACCATTTTCTTTAAACGGTCCTATAAACACAATATATTAAACATCAAAAACTCGTACTCCATTACAATATGAATAAAATTAAAATAATATCAATATCAGCCAAAAAGAGTTTTCATCACCCTAATAAAAAAGTTATTTATTTCCTAATCTTCTAATTAAAATATTCAAAATATACTTAAATACAAATTAAAATATCAATATCAGACAAAAAGAGCTTTCGTCATACTAATTCAACTTCCAATTCATCATATCACACACTTAAATACAAATTAAAATTTTCAAAACATAAGAAACCCAAAAAATTAATGTTTTAACATTTAAATATCAAATTAATTGTTTTTTATTCCTATCAAATAAATCAATTATTATTTTTATTCCTATCACACAAATTAATTGTTAGTTTTAAATATCAAATTAATATTTAGTTTAATTCCTATCAAATTAATTTTTTAACATATTCAGCAGGACTCGTAACGAGCATGCACAGACACCTTGTCACGAGCCCCTCAGCCCCGCTCGTCACGATTCCGGTCATAGACGCTCGTCACGAACCATAGAGCCATGTAGAAACAGTTTTTCTCTGGCTGGCTACCCTCTGCAGATTTCAAAAAACTATATTTTTCATCTTAATCCACAAATCAACTTCTTAAAACAACAAATCCAACTTTCTATTTCATAAATCCAGAATTTCTAACCTAAAAACTACTAAACTACAAATCCAACTTCAAACTTCCAACTTTTCATGATTTCTACAATAAAATACAAATAAATCACAAGATTTAGCCTAAATACAACAATACATGTCGAATCTTCGAACAATCGAATGAAACTATTTATAGATCTAAAGATTCATCAAATAACACAAATAATGATAGAAGATTAGTTACTAACTATATTTTATTCGATTAAGAACTATAGATCAATGAAGAAGCAATCTGGAGGAGTTACGAGCAACCGGGAACCGTCACAAGGCGTCATGAGCGGCGGCGTTGATTTTCTGCTGAAAAGGAAAGTTTGGAGACGGAAGTGATAATATGGGAGGGGTTCAATAACATTTTCCCCAATGACAACTTTCTTAATCTTCTCACGAAGGCAACCTGAGTCTGACTTTTCTTTCTCTAATATTTTCAATAACATTTTCACCTTGACCATGGCTTCAAAGGTCCTGTAATCGGATTCGAGTGTCGGTAAAAGGATGATTTATTTCTTTATTTTTATTTTTTTATAAAAACTTGTTCTGTATTCATTTTACATAGATGTCAATGAGTATTTACACACTACTGCAGAACAAATGATGACGAGTAATTTTATTTTATACTGAAATATATATGTATTTAATGTGTTAATGAAGAAAAAAATATAAAAACTAGGAGGCTATGGAAAACAATAAGGAAACCGAGGCGTGTTGAAGAGTGTAACGTTTTAGCGCCCATGTGCAAGAAAAACGTGGAGAGGGTCCGTCGTCTAGTAATGCGCCGCAAGAAGCCCCAAATCTTCTATCCCTCGATCACCGATGCATGAGCAACCCGCCCCTTCTTCTCCTCACCAGTCGTCGTCGGTGTCACACGAGCACCAACCCCCTTCTTCTTCACACCCTTCTCAGTCGCCGTCGTCTCCTATCCGATCTCCAGGATCCCTCAATCTCCTCAATCAGCCGATTCCAATGGGTTCAAAATGACTTGGAGCCTATCAATATTCTCCCCAATGTATTGTTGATTTGCGCCAGTCCCCTTGACGGAGATGAACCTCTTGTAGATGTACCTCCCGTAGATGTGCCTCCCCCAGATGTACCTCCGGTCATTGCACCCCCCTGCGATGCCCCTCCCGCTGGGTGCAAAGATGTCAAAGACCCTAATAGAGACATTGGGGATCCTGCGTAGCCTTGTTTGCGACACGCTCATAGCTGTTGTACCTTATCATGCAGGTACATTCGGAGGATGTTGTATGGGCCGATCGTTGGATGTCGTATGGGTTGATCTTTGATAGGTTATTGTTTTTTTTTGTATATCCGGTGGATGGCGTATGAGCTGATCATTCACCAAGCCGCCTATCGTTTGTCCATGTATAGAGGAACGCTCGGGTTTCTTGATATCGTTGAACCATACATTCTAGATAGGGTTCTCCACCAATTTGGACGTCGCCAGAGTTGCCCTCTAGATGCCATAGCTCCTGACTCCGTTGTTTGTCCTAGGGTGGTGTCCGACACACATTCATCTCCATATCAGGTTACCTTTGACCCTGCTTAGGCCCGATGGGAGGATAGGAGCCAGCATTTGTGCCCATTCATCGTCACTATCCCAACTGCTCATCTTGCATGGGACGTGGACAACCAAGATTTAGACTGGTTCTTGCAGGTGGCAATTCCGTACCTCCATCTGCATAACCCGATTCAGGATCGCTTCACCCCACTCCTATTTCTCGACCTTTCGGAGCATAGATTGAGTGTGTATATATATATTACTGGTTTTATGTCCGAAATGTTAGTTCATTTGTTGATTTTTTTTTTCTTGCAGCATATCGCTTTGGCCAGAGCGCATGTGCAGTCGATAATTGATGTCGGCGTTCTACACTTGGGGACATACAACGCCTTACACAGATCCTAGATGTGGTGGACATATCGGAGTCCGAGCCACTCTCCCGTTCTTCCCATCAAGCACCGGAGAGTAGTTTTCACGAGCCTATAGTGTGGGAGCGTGGTGAGAGCTCTCAGATGGCGGCATCACATGCGGAGCCAGTGGAGCAGGCAGCGGGCGAGAAAGGTCAAGGTTTTGAGGGTTTGGACTATGATGAATTACCTACTAATAGTAGCGATTAGTATATGTGATTGATATTATTTATATTTTAGACTTATGTTGTACGTATTTTGATATTTTTGTATACCCCGTCTTTTGAAAATTTTGAATGTTTGATACTTTCTACCCGTCCTTTGATATTTTAGTAATTCACTACCATCCATTCAAAGTCACAAACATTACAAGTTACTAAAACAAGTTTAATAGCCCAATAATACACAAATCATCTTAAAGAGCATATAATTGCCCAACCCAATGATAAAAAAGTGCAAATGTTAAAATCCAAATATAACGTAGTCTCCTTTTTTCTGATTCTCCATTCACTTTTTTCGACTCGAAGAACTTGGCATGATTCGATTTATGCTTTGCATGAAAGGACGCAAGGTTTGAAATAAGCTCGGTTAGTTCTTGATTCTTGTTGTTCAACTCAAATACACTTCACATGTAGTCAACGTCTTTCTCCTATATAAAGGTAATTAATTGAATAGTTTGAACAACATTCATAAATCTCCAAATTTTTTGATTTATTTACCTGCAACATTTGATTTTAACCAGCATATGAGACTTCACATTTATTTGAAATAAGTTTCCCATGTATTCAAGCTCTCCCTCTGATTCTTGCATAGATACTAAATAAGTGCATAATAACCAAATTAACATCATAACTAAATCAACATTAAATAACTAAATCAACATAATAACCAAATTAACATAATAACCAAATTAACATTACATAGTGCACACTAAATAAAACCAAACTAATAAACCAGAGAAAATAATAGTATCTTTACGAATGGACAAAACAAATAAAACCAAACAAACAACCAAGTAAAGATCAACATCTTTTTCAATGTCAAGAACATTATCAAGAACAATATCAAGAACAATGTCAAGAACTTGGTAAAAATTCGCATCTTCACTCGACCTCCGGAAAACATTAAAAATAAACTATCCAGTAGCTTCGCCAAACAACCAAAAACATTAAAAACAAACAATCCAGTAGCTTCATCGGTCAAAATTCTCAGATGTAATAAACATGATCCATATTCTCAGATCTAATCAACTTGGTCAAAATTCAAAAATCACAGCTTCAACGGACCTCCAGAAACAAACAATCCATAAAGATACAACGATGCCCGAATCTAAGAGAGGAGCAAAAGAACATTAAATATGGGCAAAAAACATGAAATCTGAAGAGAGGAATTAATGAACTTAAAGATGAAGAGATCCACACCTTGAGTAGGCCCAACCTTTGAAAATATAATAGTCATACGAGAGGGGAAAAATCATTAGATCTGAGATTTGGAACCGAAAATTATAGATATGAGAGTTGTAAAGGATGTAGATATTCATACCTTGAGAGGCAGAAGATCTGAGATTTGTTAAAGGGGAAGAGGTGAGAGGTGGCAGTGTGATTTGTCGAAGTTGGCGTTGAGGAGGCGGGAGTTGTCGAAGTCAGGACAATGAGGAGGCGGGAAGTTGAAGAGGCAACAGGATTTGTCGAAGTGGGGGACGAGATTTGACAAATTGGACAGCGTAACCTATTGAAGAGGTGAGTAGGCGAGAAGTTGGAGAGGTTAGAGCTTAATTTCAGTTGAGGATGTGGGATTTATTGAAGTGGGCGGCAAGATTTCACAAATTGGGGGCTTAATTTGGGGCTTAAAGCCTCAATTTTTGCTCCTATTAAAATTAAATATATAATAGATAATATTATATCTCAATTAAATAAATATTTCTTAAAAATGAAAGATCCATTTATATATATATTTTAGATAATATTATTTATAGTATAATTTTGGATTTAATATATAATTAAGATAACATTATTTTGAGTATAATTTTATTCAAGCATACATATCACAAACAACAAACGAAAGATCCATTTAGAATATCATTATAGGAACAACATAAACTAAATAAAATTACAGAATTTAAGATAAACAATGTTACACAATACATAAAATATAAACTAGAATACAACACAACAAAAAAAGACTAATCTTTGGCATATAATTGCCAAATGTGACGTTCAACCCATGAAATTGGCTGGAACTCGAGCTAGCTAAACCGTGTTGGGTGCCATAGGACGATCCTTGAATTTCTCAAATTCCGAGGGACAAGTTGTTGTCCACCTTTCATCATCATGAATGGAATGGTGGGAACCAGGATGATCCCTTTTAAACCTTTTCCGAACCGCAAACAGTTGTTTCAACATGTTGAACCTTAACTTCAAGACCCCTGACTCTTTCCCTATTCATGTTGCCTCGTTCCATTTTTAAGATATAGTATCCCAGTCTAGATCCATGCATCACGTATTTCTACGAATGTAGTACAAAGTATAAACAACCAAAACATCATCATGATCATGACTGAAGTCATATGTTGCTTCACTTTCCTGTTGCACATGTTGATTTGTTAATATTCTAGTTTATAAAGGTTGTTATAAATCATCATATGATAAAAGTTTACCTCTGTTTGAGGAACGGCATAGAACTCCTGCGCAATGCCTAACGTCGTCCATGATGGAAGTGGATGCTTGTCATTGCCATCGCGGTTTGTCGTATAGTAACAGTGGAAAACCATACCATCATGATACCTAAGAGAATCCCTTGCAAAATGACTCATACTACAAAATAAATAAGGGAATATATGTTTTGGGATGAGTTTGCTCTTCCATAAAGCACTGTATTTATAACTAAAGTTCGGTGGAGAGAAGGATTCAACTACAATACAACTCACATGCAAATTTGAACCTCTCTTTCACGATGAGAGGAGACAATGTCCCGGGTATTAAGCTGTAAAGCCTGCAAAAAGACTGAATCGTAAGGTCACATCTATGACAGTTACAATACACTAGGGATCAAATATATTTTGGAATCCAAGAACAACTTCATGAGAGGAGCTGCACATTAGGCCCAAGTTAGCCCATTTCCCGGATTAGACATTGTTGGCCCATTGAAACAAATTATGTGCAGCCCATTAAAAAATATTGTTAATTTTATCAAGCTAACGATACCGAAATTAAAACATTAACAACAAACATAACTGCATCGAACTTAAAACATTAACAACAAAAGACTAGAACACAACACAACAACAAAATACTAATCTTTGCCATATAATTGCCAAATGTGATTCTTCAAATCTTCCTTAATATCGAATTACATAACCTAATTGAAAGACATAGATAACTAACAAAATCGTGGATGCATGTCCCATCCGTCGACGCTTTCATCCTTGTATATAGTCCTCTGTCTAAGGGGGTAGAATTGGGGTTAACTCATCGACTAACCATACCTATAAAAACAACAGATAATTGCAATGTTTTACAAGATAACATATACATCTCATAGTGTCAATGTAAATGTAAATGTTTGAGAAATTATACCGGTACAAAATGATTTTGGTCACCAACAAGGGCAATGCAAACCGCTGTAGTAGGAAGCTCTAAACTGTGGGGAGCAAAGAGGGGAAGGTATGTGCAAGTCCAAACCAAGACAGTATAGCAACGGCAACTTGTTGTAGAGTCGTGAATACCAAACCCATAAGAGGGACATTCATCCAACAATTTCTCGGACATGGTGATGCGATAGTGTTGAGTTCCAGGAGGAATTCATCGATATCTCTAGGTTACTCAAGCACCAGCTGCCAATAATTACGACGCATCTAAATGAACTTAGAAATCAATCACATACAAGAATACATCCCCTCATCACACCCAGCTAATACAGAAAAGGCACGGTTCCCGTAATGACCATCTCCAGCAACGTCTTGTACTCGTCAAATGTAGGCGAACATAAAGGTATCGATATTCTCTGAACCCCGATCAAATCCTAGGTAATGAACCAACGGTGGATGTACTCTTGGCTCGGCATTCTTTATACCAATGATACTACACTCTTCATCTTCGTCGTATGATTGTGGTTGCGGTATCTGCGCTTTTGAACCCTTTGATGACTTCTTCGTTATTGATTTAGATGTAGTCCTACCCTTGGGCTTGGTTTGACATTCATCCTCAATCTTATTCTTCTCCAACTTGACATCTACATGCTCTTCCCACATCTTATTCCGTCTGGTGCCAGTTTTTTGCGCATTTAGCCTAGGTCTACCCTTCTTAGTCTCGACAACTAGTGGCTCCTTCATACGAGACTCCACCGGGTTTGTGCAGTCTTTCCACTTCTCAGAAATCATGAACAAAACATTTGGATTAGCTTTATTGGGTCTAGAACTTCCCAAAAGGACTTGATCGCTAATTGCTCATGGTTCATAAGAGCGTTGTCATCATACCAGATATATCAATATCACTTGGTGGATATGGCATGTCATCTTCTACATAAATTCTGATCTTCCACGGGCTAGGCAATCCCAATATATTTCTCCACCAATTATCAAGACGGTTCTTTTTTGCCAAGATTTTCCTTTCCTTTGCAAGGATAGCTTGCGTTTTTAGCATTCTCAAGCAACTCATAGAAACATTGTAAACCAAACGCTCAAAGAATGTCTTCAACCAGACAGAGGATCTTCCATATCACCCGGAAGCATGAAAGTGCTCTTCGACACCTCATCTTTATTGCACGGATTTAATAAACAAACATGTTGTCTATTGTTTGCACAATCGTGTCCAGGCCTCCTACGGACGAACCTAACATGTCCTTTAACATGGAGAGTTGGGACTCCACCATTTCAAAAAAGTCTGCAACATATAAAATAACATAATGATTATTTCAAATATTTGATATTATGTTTATCAAAGTAAGAAATACTACCTGTTAGATGATCTCGTGGGAAAGTGAAGTATGGCATCGGACCATGCACAAACTAGCTTCTCCTTATGAGGGGTAAACCATGTGGACTCCACATATCCTACCAATCCCCATCCTTTTGCACAATTCTACTTATCTCTAAAGTACTATAGTCTTTCCTCATACTCCTCCTTTTTGTTAGACCTCATGACCCGACACACACTACTAGAGAATTTATTCGCATCAATTCCTATCATCTTTGCATATGCCCTAACATTTCGGTCAACATGTACCTGACAAAGCAAGTGTCACACATCTCCGAATACGTGTTCCATCCCCTTAATCTTACCAAGCTCTCTATCTGACATTATGCATGGAGGTCTTTGACTATCAAATAGTCATTTTAATCTCTTTACGGCCCCTATGTAATGCTTCGTTGACTCCCTCTTAATGAATAACAAAGCTATACAATATGTGTAATTCGCAGATGCTAAACCTACAAACTCTAGTAACGGTTTCCCGTACCTAAATGTATTTTTACATTAGTAAAAATATAGACAATATTATCCAACTACTAAATCAAATTCAACAATTAATATTTACATTACCTGTTAGTCTTGTAAGTAGAATCCATAATATCAATGTTGGAGAACATATACTTAATAAATGTCTTGCATCTGTGTGTGAATTAAATAAGTTGGTCATAACCAACTTCCATCTTCATGTACTCTCTCAATGTGTCGGTAAAATATCCCCTCTCCTTCAAAAATTTCAACGAAAATTGGGTAATATTTAATGTACCCATGGACTTAAGCCTCTCCATCGAATCAAAGCTATAATCATGTTCCTTTGTAACCCGCGTGCCTGAAAATTCATTCAATAAGCCAATCATAATATTTTTTGGCTTTACACCACTAGTCGTATCTATTGATATTTTACTTTGTTGCTCTTTTGTAAGCCTCGCAGCAAATGTAAGGCCATCCAAAGACTCGGTATTATTATGGTTGTGGCGAGCTATAACAACACTCAATCTCCGTGTTTACCATGCAACAAAAAGGACATCATATCCTTTTACTTATACTGGGGCCCTGTCGAATTCAAACGCCTCTCTTGCAACCTTCTTTTTGCAAGCTCTATAAAATCCTGATTGCTCGCGATGAAGTTCAATCTTCTTTCCGACCCTTGAAGATTTTGTGGTTATGACCATAAATAGTCCATAATCTACCTTCCTCACCCACTCTCTCAACTCCTCGGCAGTCGCCCAAATTATATTAGTGGTAAAGAGATCGGTGTAGTCACGTCTCGAACACTCCTCAACATTATTAATCTGATTCACATTAATCAAATTATTTACTACTTTTTTCTAAAATACTAATCAAATTAATCAAATATAAATAACGTATCGCTCATAATTTGTACAATAATCAATTTATTTATTAACTACTGAATGAGGATAACAATATTATGCATAATAATGCACTATTCAAAAGTATTAACAAAATAATATAATAATTATGATAAAAATATAATAGTATACACTAATAAATAATAGCTTATCTATTTTAAAATAAATATTAACAAGTGTGCCAACATTTTCAATTTCTATCTTATCTCTTTTTAAAGCACAAATTATAGGTGGACATTTATTAGAGTTTTTAATTATCGTTGACCATTAAATACAATAAATAAAAATAGTATTAGCAACAACAAATTATAGGTGAGCATTTATTACATTTTTTCTAATTATATTTTATTACTTTATGTGTTAATACAAGCATTTCTACACAATATATTTATTGTGTAGGTAATTTCAATATTTTTTACTTATGTAAATTAAAAAATCATGTATATAAATGTAAATTACCTAGCATTTAATTAAGGTTGACAATCTTATAATATTAAAAATTATGAAAATAACCAATACACATATCTATAATATCATAATTATTCTATATCCAATAATATAATAATAATAATTACAACAGTAAATTATAAATGAACATTTATGACATGTTTTCTATTTCTATCTTATTACTTAATGTGTTAATACAAGCATTTCTACAAGATGCATTTGTTGTGTATGTACTTTTAATATTTCATCCTTTATGTACATTAAAAAATCATGTATATAAATGTAAATTACTTAGTATTTAACTAAGGTTGACAATCTTACAATATTAAAAATTACGAAAATAACCAATACACATATCTATAATATCATAACTATTCTATATCGAATAACATAATAATAATTAACAACAACAACAAGTACATGATAACATAAATACCTACCACTGACGAACTATCCACTACCTACTCTGACTCACTCGTAGGAACGTTTGAATCGCATGACCATGTGAAATCGTTTGATGAAGAAGACGTTGTTTAATAGTTTTGGGAGGTTTTTGTTGGTGAAACTGTAGATGATAAGTGTTGTTCTTATAGACAAAACTATCCACCCTTAGGACATACAATGTCTAGGATTTGATATGCGGGATATAAAATAAGGGTTTTAGGAACTTAGCTTCAGGGCAATGGTGTTCAGGCCCTACAAATCCCAAAGCCCTTAACCTAGTGAGATGGCAACCTAAAATGTACTTTTTGCATATTAAATGGGAAAGATTTTTTTTATTTTTTCTCCAAATTTGAGAAAAAAACGATTTAGCTACAATTTTCTTAAGTTTTTTTTTTCAAATTTGAAAAACAATATTTTATTTCAATCACTTTTTTTCCAACATTTTTTAAAAAGCAAATATACCATAGAAAATATAATATTTCATTCTTTTTTCCTTTTGTTTTTTCCACCTATTATTAACATACAACAAATTATATAAAAATTACATTTCATATTTTTTCTTTTCAGTTCTTTATCAGCCATAATAAGCAAATAATTATATTTTTCCCAGATTTTTTATGAGGCCGACTACATATATAACCTTTTTTAATCCTACATTGGCTATTAAAGGGCGGGAATTACAAATTTAGGGCAGGTGTACTGTCTGGGAATGGAAAACAGTGGACATTGTAGTTGGAGTCACTAAATTATTTAAAGAAAAAAGAAGTAAAATAAGCTTCTGCAAATCAAATGCGGACGTCAAAAATTTACTGTTCCAAGGTACCTGTCATTATAGCAGGCAAAAGCAGAATAATTCAAGTCTCGGATTTCAGGAAACCATACCTTTCGGATTTCTGTATTTTAATTAAAAATCACTTCTGCAAAGCAAACACGGAAGACTTTATGAGCCCCCTGACATTGCCCCAACCAACCTACCTAGGTCTATCGGGTTTCGAGATATCGTACAACAAACAAATTTCTTTCTTTTTTTAATAAAAAAACGTTTTTGCAAATCAAATGCAAAATACAGCTTCTTGTTTTTCATGATTTTCCTCTTAGAAATTAATACACTTTTCACTCAATAAAAAAATAATATACTAAGAATAAAAAAATTCCAACCCGGTTTATGTTAATTTAACCCACAATATTCAACAAATAACAAAAAAAACCACTCCAATCAATGTTTGAACCGTTTTTATTTTTATTTTTTTTCCCCTTAAACCGGGTAAATCCGCATTTTGTTGCTCTGCATTTGCTTTGTGGAGAACCGTACATGCGTCAGCGATAAAGAATACCTGCGCACCGGAAAGCCCTAAAAGTATAAGGCTACAATGTAATTTACATAGTCTTGATTCATTTAACATGAGATGTGTTTCTTTTTTTTGTGATAACTTCAACTTATAATTGTAATCCGAGAACATTATAAGCTTCACTACATCTTGTTTACATTGGTACACTGACTTACATGTGAGAATTAGTACCCACCTGTGAAATCATTTGTGTATGTTAAGCTAAGGCCACCATGTAATTTACACAGTCTTGGTTTATTTAACACGTGTTTCTGTTTTTTATGAGAAATCCAACTTATAATTATAATCCGAGAACATTATAAGCTTCAGTTCATCTTGTTTATATTGGTACACTTACTTACACGTGAGAGACAGTACTCACCCGTGAAACCATTTGTGTATGTTAAGCTAAGGTCACCATGTAATTTACATAGTCTTGGTTCATTTAACATGTGTTTCTGTTTTGTTTTGTTTTTTGTGAAAAAATCAACTTATAATTATAATTCGAGAACATTATAAGCTTCGCTTCATCTTGTTTACATTGGTACATTGAATTACATGTGAAAATTAGTACTCACCCATAGCAACATTTGTGTATGTTAAGTTAGGTCACCATGTAATTTACATAGCCTTGGTTCATTTAATGTGTGTTTTTGTTTTTTGTAAAAAATTCAACTTATAATAATAATCCGAGAACATTATAAGCTTCACTTCATCATGTTTATATCTATACACTGACTTACATGTGATAAATAGTACTCACCTGTTAAAGTGTTTGTGTATATTTAGCTAAAGTCACCTTAGTTACATATGATAATCGGTACTCACCTGTGAAATAATTTGTGTATGTTAAGGTAAGGCCACCATGTAATTTACAGTTAACAATTCATGGTGGTGTTTACCTAAAGTCACCTTACTTTTTCTCATTGCAAGTACTTCAAAAGCTTTCAAAATGGTAGAGAGGATGAGCTTCATACGTAGTTAACAATTCTGGACTATTGTCGTCAAACTTTCTTCACTGGTGCTCTGCTTTTCACTTTTTGTAATGATTACAGATATTGAGGGTTAATTAGTTCAATACATGTATTGGCTGGTAGAGCATTAAGATTAACCATATCATCTAACTTAAGGAACTCTTATTACATATTGAGATGTCACATTTATTTATGGTATGTATTAAGCTGGTACACTTGATTAGATGTGTTGGACTTATCTTATAAGGATATGGGGTATGTGTTTATAATGGGCCGTGCTCCTCTCTTGGACAATGCTGGGTCTGCTTGTGTGTTTAGCTTGTCGGTGAAAGTGGAGGTATATATATGTGTACCTTTAGGGTTTGCTCCCTCTCATAACATACAACACTCACGCCGCTGTTGAGAAATAAAGAGAAAAAAGAAAAGGGAGAAATAAGGATATCGGTGAGCACCTCACTTGGCCGATTCTGTGGTTATTGTTTGACGTTCCGGTTGTACGCTGGTGGTGTTCATACCTCTTCCACTTTGAAGCTTCGTTGGTCTTTCGTCTGAAGAGTTCGACCAAGACTATTGGGGGTGGAATCCTTTTGTTTGCTTCATATTTCTCTTACCTTTATCTTTCTTGTATAGATTTGTGTTCTTATTGCTTTGTTGTAGTCTGTATTGTTGTTGTAACCTCTGAACTTGATACCTAGTACATGATTTGGGCTGAGCTCTCCCGCTGAGGCTCCGCAGAGTAGGATTTCAATCCGAACTGCGTAAACAATTCCTGTGTCTTGTGATTGTCATTCTTGCTTTCAATTTCGGTTCTTTCCTTGTTGCATGCTTGAGTTACTGGTTGGACCTTGCGATTAGGGTTACGGATTCTTTCATTGTGGTATCAGAGCCAGGTTCTCTGATATTCTTGGTTTGATTGCTTCCGATGTTGTTGATTTGACATTGGTTGTTCGATTAGGGTTTCTGAGTTTTTTTGATATTCTTAGCCCTAGGTTGAACCTGTGTTAGACTTGTTGTTTAGCTACTTTATTTAAATAACAAGTGACATTGAAAATGTAAAAAAATAATATCTAAAAAAATAATCTCATAGGAGTAGATGTAGTAAAAAAATAGGGATAAATTGATAAATTAATAAGCGTTTATATCCAGAAAATTTACTCTAAAATAACTTGTATTTAGACATAGTTGGTGGCCTTGAAAGAACATAAAGAAACAAGTACTCATGTTGAGGTTGTGAGTGCGAATTTACAATTTATGGTTGGAGAAATGATATGTCAAAAATGTGTGAGGTAATAACTCATTCTCAATGCTGCATTTGGAAATTATGTTTGTTTATATCACATGCTCCATTTTTATATTTTAGTATATTGTTTCACAGCAATGGTTTGTCATTTTTTTGCAATAATTGTAAAGAGGAGAAGGCATTAAATATTGTTGGTAATGGTAACAAATATCTTTATATATTAATATCTATATTAAGTGAGATATTGTAGAATATCAATAGGTCTTAGAGCAAATTAGGTGATTAAAGTAGATGAATCAACGAGCTTAAGATTGGAAGTTAAAGTGAGTTAAGCGAGAAGCATAGCGCTCAAAGCGCTTCACCAGAATAAAGGGAACCGAGTACATGAGTTAGGGAACCGAATACTAGAATAAAGGAACATAGCATATAAAGGTCTAAAAATACAAGAGAGTGGCGCGCTGAACGGAACCAAGTGTGATGAAGGGAATCGAGCGCGTATAAATGGAAAGATATCTTGGAAGTCGCTATAAAGGGAAAGATTGATTCGCAAGAGATCTCCTAGATCCGTAATCTAGGTTGTTAGAGCTACTTTGTTATCTTAGTTAGTCAGTTGAGATTTATTATTTTATTTAATGTTTTTATCGAGCTTTTCATAGATTAGTTCCCAGTGATTATGCCACTAGTATAAATAGATCAGATTATCATCCCAAGAAGTTAGTTGTTCGTGCTAAGAGTATGTATTATTGATTTATGGTTTAGGTAATAGCTAGGAGAGTTTAGAGACGAACTAAGGACTACGTGTTCGCCTAGAAGTTGTAAGCCCTAGTAGAAATGAATACAAAGAATCGTTTTGGAAATCATAGCTCATATAGTTCTTATCTTATTCCGCGCCAAAGTTATAATCTTTAGTTAGATTAAGTACTTGAAGTCACACGATCCACAATCTGTATCAGAGCAGGATCCGATTTCTATAAGATGACGAAGAACGGAGAATTCAACCTAGGAATGTCCCTGAACAAGCCTCATCAGCTTCTTGAAGGAGAGCTTCATTGGTGGTTGGGAGTGCATACGGCGTTCATACAAACTCAGGACTACCAGTGCTGGAAGATCATAGAGCTCAGGAGAGAAAGGATTGGCAACCTGAACTATGTCAAGATGGAGAAGAACTCAAAGGCTCAACAACTTATCCTATGTGGACTCACTCGTACGGACATTGACAAGGTCATTGGCATACCAACAAAGCTATGTGGGAATCCATCATCGTCATTCATAGAGGCAGTGACGACCAAAAGGATACCAGGAAATTCACTCTTCAAAGGGAGTTTCAATCATTCAAGAAACTCCCTGGTGAAAGCGTGTCAGCATGCCAATTACGCTTCACTATCCCGATGAACAAAGTAACCGCCTCTGGTGTAACGATCGAACCCTCGTATCAAACACTAGTGGTCATCTATGCAATTAGCAAGAAGTTCGAGCTCACCAGGAGAATTGCTCTTATGTATCCAGACTGTAAGAAGCTCTTAGTGGTCAACATATTCAAGAAGTTTTTCGACCAAGAGAACGCTGATATGAGGAAGGGCTTGTCTGTTAAAGAATCCATTGGAACCGTTTTGAAACTTACAAAGGTTCTAGAGAAGATGGACATCAACGACGGCGAAGAGGAAGAGGACGATGACACCGAAGTCGCTCTCATGACAAAGATGATCAATAAGTGGTTCAAGAAGAGAGCTGGACAAGGAGAGTCATCATCTTCAGCAAAGTGTGATCTCAAGGAGTACACTTGCTATAAATTCCAGGAAAAGGGGCACCTTGCTAAGACATGCACTAACCCGAAGGTCAAAGAACTTGAAAAGAAGGCGTTTTCTCGGCATGGGGAGAAGAAGACAATGAAGCTAACCTCCGTGAAGGATGCCAAGGCCAATGTCTCATGGCTGATGCAAAGGTCCTTGCCTTTGTGGTAAAACCTCTTGATTCTTTTCCTACTCGCCCTGACATTTGCTTGAAAAGAAGGAGCTCATTAATATGATCAAAGGCTTGCTAGAAGATACTAAAACTTTAGAGTCACAAATCAATGAATATGAAGAGGGAGTCAAAGAATTACGTAGTGAGTTTCTAGATCTGTCCACTAGGTTAGCTAATAAGGAAAAGCCTTAGTTAAATCTAGAAAACTGAGTTTAATGACTAAAACCTGCAAGGGATGCAGTGGTAAGCAACCTCAAGGGGGATTATATATGGACCTATAATCAAAGGTAGAAAGCGACTTAGAGATCATACTTACTAAAATCACTGAATTAACAGAATCTATTAATAAGAACACGGTGAATCACACTGTCTTTTTAAGATCTAGAACTGGACTAGGATATGATTTGGATGAAGAATTCTAGTGCCAATGAGAAGCTTACTAGAGAATTGACTGAAAAACGGAGACCTTAGATAAAGCCCTTCAAACCTGTAGAAGCAAGAATGACTTCTTATAGAAAAAGGTAAAGACTCTTGAACAACCGTCAAATGAAAACAATTACTGGTTTGAAGGGGAAAGGCTCACAAGATGTATGTGATTCAAGCCCAAGGGAACTCAATAAACACTTTAGATCCTAAGCTTAAGGATAATAAGCCCTTTAGACCTGGAAAGGGCAAGTATGGTTATGTCAAATACAATGAATGGTGTAGGTTTTGTGGTAATAATGGTCACTCTATACATAGCTGCAAGAAGAAGCACACCCTAAGTAACAAGCCATACAAGTCACCCACTCACAACCCACGTGAAGGGAGTGATTTGAATGACCCTTCTTACTTTTAGCATGTTCCATCAACTAAAGGCCAAAATCTTGTCTGTAATCAATCTCCTAACACTAGCAAGAAAGCTAATCAACCCAGAAAAGCTGAGCTTCGATGGATTCCCAAGGTTTGATTGCTTCTTTGTAGGTAAACTTAAGCAATGAGAACACATGGTATATCGACATCGGCTGCTCATGTCACATGACCGGAGACAAGGAGAGATTACGAAGTTTTCAGAATTATGATGGTGGAAGCGTATCATTTGGTGACAAACGGGCTAGAGAAATCACATGACATGGAAAGGTACATCTAAATTATAAGATAGAGATTCAAATGGTGAATTTTGTGGAGAGCCTTCACTACAATTTATTGAGTGTCGCTCAGCTCTCTGATGAGGGATCAAATGAGGTTACATTCACTACCTCGAAGTGCTTTATGAGGAATGCTACTGGCAAAATCATTATAAGGGGAAAGAGAGTCAATAGCACGTACCTTTTCGACCACAACTACATCCCAAAGAGTCACATTTGCCTTGCTACTATAGAAGATCAAACAACTTTGTGGCATCAAAGACTTGGGCACATCAATCTACAACTCCTACACAAGCTTCATGTGAAGGAGCTGGTCTGTGGCTTACCTCTCATCAAGATAGAGAATATGACACATTGTGCTAATTATGTCAAGGGCAAACAAGTCAGAAGCTCGTTCAAGCCTTTGTCAGACATCACAACCAATAATACCCTTGAGCTTCTTCACATGGACCTCTGCGGACCTATGCGTGTTCAAAACCCTGGTGGAGCACGTTGCATATTTGTGATCGTCGATGACTACTCCAGATTTACATGGAACCTCTTCCTACACTCTAAAGATCAAGCCTTCTCTGGCTTCACTGAGCTCGTCACTTTGGTTGAGAACTCCCTACCTTTACAAGTGCACTCTATACGCTCAGACCATAGAACTGAATTTGAGAACAAACATCGAGATACTAAGATACTGCATTGAAAGGAGAATAGCTCATAACTTCTCAGTCCCTAGGACTCCACAACAAAATAGAGTCGTTGAAAGGAAGAATAGAACATTAATAGAGATGGTGAGAACCATGTTACATCAAAGTAAAGTCTCCCCCTCACTCTGGGCCAAAGCGGTGAATACAGCTTGCTACATCACCAACATGGCTCTTCTATGCCCTTCACTGGCCAAGATTCCATACGAGCTGATAAAAGGCTATCCTCCAAGCATCTCTCATTTCAAGGTCTTTGGATGCAAGTGCTACGTGCTGAATAATAGAAAGGATAATTTGGGCAAATTTGATGCAAGAAGCGATGAAGTCATCTTCCTTGGCTATGTTCCAGCGAGTAAGACTTATGAGGTGTTCAATCAGAGAACAAGAACATTTGAGGAGAGCATACATGTGGTGTTTGATGAAGGCACTTTCCATTCTTCTTCGTCAAAAACCGCAGACACATTCCTAGAAGTCACTCTCCTAGAAGCACTTCAAAAAGTAATCAAGCACCTCCTTCTAGAGCCCTGAATCCACTTGCCCATTTCATATACAGCTTCAGTTCCCACGTCCCCTGACTCAGACATTGATAGCAAAGGGCCTTCTCATTCAAACACATCACAGATCACATCGCCTCCTACTAGAGGCTTTCAACAAAAAGCCGCTCATCCTCCAGAGAACATGATCACTCCATATACTCTGGAGTGAACACTCGCTCAAGAGCAGCTCTACAAGCTCGTCCAGAGGCAATCACCGGAGCACTTGATGAAGCCTCTTATGAGACCAGACTATGTGCCTTCAACGCCTTTGTCTCTCTCACTGAGCCTAAGAACATCAAATAGTCCATCCTTGATCCATATTGGGTGGCCGCTATGCAATAAGAGTTTCATGAGTTTGAGAGGAACAAAGTCTGGTGCCTAGTTCACAATCCCTCCAATCGCACTATCATAGGCACTCGATGGGTATTTTAAAACAAGCTCGATGAATCAGGAACTGTGCTAAGGAACAAAGCGCGTCTATTTGCTCAAGGGTACAACCAACAAGAGGGAATTGACTATGATGAGACCTATGCTCCAGTTGCTCGTCTATAAGCCATTCGCCTTTTGATAGCCTTCGCTTCACACAAGGGCTTCAAGTTGTTACAAATGGATGTAAAGACGTTCTTTCTCAATGGGGTTCTCAACGAAGAAGTTTATATCAAGCAACCCCCAGGCTTCGAGGACCCAAAGCACCCTGAGCATGTATTCTTCCTGGACAAAGCACTATATTGGATGAAGCAAGCACCCAGAGCATGGTATGATTGTTTCTCTGAGTACCTCCTTGCAAATAACTACAAAAAGACAGACAATCGACAAGACGCTCTTCATCTAGGAACACAAGGGCGACATTCTGATGGTTCAGGTATATGTAGATGACATCATTTTTAGTTCCACTGACTTTCTCTTGTAGATAAATTCAAGGACGTGATGAGTAGCAAGTTCCACATGAGCATAATTGGGGAACTGAATTTCTTTCTCGGCCTTCAAGTGGTACAAAAGGCTGAAGGCATACAAGTCTATCAAAAAAATTACTTAAAGGAGATAATCAAGAAGTTTGGGATGGAAAATAGTAAACCCATTCACACTCCAGTGTCCACAAGCACTAAGCTCGACGCAAATCTTCATGGTCCCAAGACTGATGAAACACTCTATAGAGGTATGGTCGGATCATTGATGTACTTAATCGCCTCTAGGCCTGATATTGTCTTTGCAATGTGAATTTTTTGCTACTTAAAAGGGACTGGTAATTTGTGTTTATGGTATCCTAATAATTGTGATTTTACCATTGCTAGATATACAAATGCTGATTATGCAGGTTATCTCGTTGATCGAAAGAGCAGCTCAGATATGGCTCAATTCCTAGGCCCTTGCCTTGTTTCTTGGGGATCTCGCAAGTAAAACTCACTAGCCGTGTCAACCATTGAGGCAGAATACATAGCGTTTGTTTGATGTTGTTCTCAACTCCTATGGATCAAGAAACAACTCAAGAACTTCGGTATTTCCATGGGTTCGATTGAAATAAGATGTGACAACACAAGTGCTATCAACATATCAAAGAACCATGTGCACCACTATCAAACTAAGCACATTGACGTGCGTCATCACTTCCTTCGAGACAATGTAGAGAAGAAGAACATAGAGCTTATCCATTGTAGAACTGGGGATCAAATAGTGGACATTTTTACCAAGGCCCTGAATAAGGAACCATTCATCAAAATAAGGCTTCACTTAGGATTGACACCCCTCCATTAAGCATCTCCCTCATTGTAAGTCCCTTCCCTTTGACTCATACAAATTGATGCTTCTTTTAAACTTGGAAATCTAGGACTAATACGTGCGTGAACCTAGCCTATAAAATTAGGGGTATTCTTCTCTGGCACGCTCTGCGTGATGCTTAATGATAAACGCTTGTTAGTACCTTCTAGGATTGTACTACTACTTGCTAAAATTTGATTCCTTTACACACTCTTCATTTTCAAGCCTTGATATATAAACACGATGATCGCTTCTTAACCATATCATAAAGCCCCCCAAATATGATTCATGTTTATAAGCTAGTCTTCTTCGCCTTGATCTTTGTGTAATGTTCCCTATGACCAATAACCCACACCTGGGAATATTCACTTAGATGACAAAGAGTCTTCTTAGTTATGCTTATCACTTGTTTTTTAACAGAGCTGTCAAGTCCCTTTGTGTGTTTGAATTTATTTATGTGCTTAAGCGAGTAAAATTATCCAGCTGAGAATGGAAACTAAGACAAAGCACCTTAAATGATGGGACCGAGTTTATGAGGAAATAGCAAGCACAGAGTCACGTGAATTGAACACAGGGACCGACAATAGAATGGGGACCGAGAATATAAGAAAGGTATAAAGCACAGATAAATAGGGAACTGAGCATAAGAACCGATGATTTTATAGGGACCGAGCATCCTAACGGCCGCCTACTTCCTAGCACTAGTACAAATATGGCTTTCCCCTATGGACACTTCTATCACGGTTCCGTGTCATTCATTATAATTTTACCGATTTCGATTTTTTACTACCGTTGTAGGATAGCCGTAGTGTTTTCTTTGCCTTTTTATAACGGTTATGGCTTCCACCTACGAACATTTTTATCACGGTTCCATGCCATACGTTGTAATTTTGCCGGTTTGGAATTTTACTACGGTTGCATGGGAACCTTGTTTGCCTTTTTATCAACGGTTATAACTTTCCCTAATGGACACTTTTACCATGGTTTCGTGTCTAATTTTACCGATTTGATTTTTTACTACGGTTGCACGGGGGACCGTGGTGTTTTGTTTGCCTTTTACTCCATTGCTTGTGGAGTATTTTTTCTAATATACCCTATTACGACTTCTATGGAACCAGAGTAAAATAAGAAACTTTTAATTGATATATTTCCTTATTAGGTACGTGTTAGTTGAGCTTTAATTGTCTTGTTAAAGCTTAATCTATTTCTCTTTGTTTGATGATAACAAACTAATATGTTTAATCTCTTAATGTTTTTAAGCCTTCCAGGTTATTGCTATATCTGTAAGGATGCACTTAAGTCACTTAGAGATGCGCTTGGACTGGTCTCAGTCGCGCTTAACACCAAGCGGAGAAAGTAAGTTTCGCAAACGGTGTTTAATAAATCCATTCAAGACCAAGAAGTAAGAGTGATCGAGCTTCGAGGGCGTAGAGACGCGCTTGAATGAAGAAGAAGAAGGTTGACCACGAGGTTCCACCGAAGCTTAGGGTGTGCCAGAGCGCAGAAGAATAAAGCCAACACGCTAAGAAGGCTGGTAAAGCGGGAGAGTGCAAGTTGCGTGCACAGGAAGGTGCGAGAAGAACTTCTCACTCTTTGGGACGCTACTCCAGGGATTGCCAGCGTGGCAGGAGTTTGTTAGAGCTAAAAGCACACGGATTGCTTATGTGGCGTGGATCAACACATGAAGAACAAAACCAATTCACTCAAGGCCGTTGATTAATTCTGGTGAAGTGATCAAGGCACACGGATTGATGAGGTGGCATTGTGCTTAGTCTTTGTTTGTTACACGAATTAAGTTAGAGGTTTATCTTAAAGGGTTGTGTATAAATAGAGTACTGTTGCATTCACTCTAGGTATTACAAACAGAGAGAATATAGGAAGCTAGAGAGAGCTTATGAGATATACTGGTTTGTAATCAGAGAGTGTGAGAGTGCCTTCATTTGTTCTTCAGAGCTGAATTTCAAAGTATTGTAAAGAGAGAGCTTACGAGTGAGCTTCAAGTGTTGAAGCGAGAGATTGTAATCCTTTTCTTAATCAATACAAGTGTAGTGGTGAGTTTTATCCCGAGTCAGCTAGTGACTTAGGGTTCTCACTATTTGGAAATTCTTGTGTGTACAAATATAGATGCGCTTTAACAACTTAAAGCGCGCTCAATTGTTTGTCTAACCTCTTCCACACTTAAGGACTTTAGTAAGCTCATTACTAATAGTTCTTCATAGGTTAAGCGCATCCCAAGTCTTCAAAGCGCAATTGAATTCTTGTTAAGCGCAACTAAGGCTTAATGAACCTTAGTGACAGTGAATAATAGCTGATCAAACACGTGTTTTCTACAATTGGTATCAGAGCGAGGTTAGATATTTGCACTAATCCTTTTACAGGTTCAAAGGATTCTCAAGTCTCGAACAATGGCTAGTTTCAACCTCGGTATTTCTCTCGCTAAGCCCCATGTCCTTGTTGAAGGCGAACTCGAATGGTGGCTCACAATGACGAAAAATTACATCCAGCAAACGGATTACCAGTGCTGGAATATTATTGAAAAGGGAGATGAGAAGATCTCCGAAGCTGATCACTCAAAATGGGAAGCTAAAGAGTACCAACTGATGGAGAAGAATGCTAAAGCGCGACAACTCATTCTTAATGCACTTTCAAGGAAAGACATAGACAAGGCAATGTCCCTCCCCACTGCCCAAGCTATGTGGAAAGCCATCATAAACATGCACTCAGGTAGTGATGACATGAAGAACAATTGTATTTTTGAGCTTAACCGCGAATTTTGCTCCATTAGAATGGGGGAAAATGAGCTCAATTCTGATTATCATTCTCGGTGTCAAATCCTCTATGACAAGATGCTTTCTGCTGGAATGAAGAAGAAAGCTTGGGAGTATTTTATGGCGTTCATTCATGGAGTGAACTCAAAGTATACAACCCTCAAGTAGATTCTTCTTCAGTCCAAGGAAACTCGAGAATTGCCTATCTCTGTTCTTGCAGGGAAATTCAAAGTTCAGGAAATCAAGAACAACGAGGAAAAGCACTCAGAACGAGAAAATAAAGGAATGGCGCTCAAGTTATCTCGTGTTCTCCAAAAGCTTGAAAATGATGATGAAGGAGAAGACGACGATGATAGAGACGTCGCTATGATGACCCAAGCTCGTGAAGAAGTTTTTCAAGAAACAAGGCGGTCTCAAGCGTGACTCTACCTCTAAGCAGCGCGACGTCAAGGATTTCACTTGTTTCAACTGCAACGAGAAGGGACACCTTGCTAAAGCGTGTCCTCATCCGAAAGTGAATCCAGGCTCAAGCTCAAGCTTCACCAAACAGCCCCCTAAACAGGCGTTCGTCACGCTTTGGGGAGAATCTGATGACGATTCAGATGATGGAGCTCTACCTGACTTGTGCTTAATGGCTGGCGCCACATCGGACTCAGACTCTGGCTCTGAGATTGAGGTAAATGATCTGAACCTTGACATTCTGCCCAAGCGCAATCTTATCCATCTTTTAAAAGAGCTTATGGTTCAACACAAGTCTCTAGCAACTGATGCTAGAGCACGGCTGGTTGAACTTGATAATGCTAAGGAAGAATTGGTTGAGCTTTCCAAACATTTACATGACAAAACCACACTCCTCTCTAAATCTTGTGAACTTTGTCATGGTAAAGGGTTGGAAAGTAACTCTGTCTCAACTAAAGATGTTAAGCTCGATCAGATCATATCAAAGCTTGATATTCTTACTAAATTAGTGGAACAAAGTATGTCCCTCAAACAGGCTTTGTAAAAGCTAGACCTGGATTGGGTTATGACCCCCATGAATCTTCCTCTTCCTCCATTTCTCCTCAAGCAAGTGAGTTCTCTTCTAGAATCAAATCACTTGAACAAGACCTAACTGCCTACAAGAGTGAAAACTCTCATCTGAAGAGCAGAATAAAGGTACTTGAGGACCAACCTTCAGAAACAAAGAGTGGTTTTGCGGGGAAAAAGCGCATCATTTGTATAAAAAACAAGCGCATACCCCAACTCAGCCTTTAGTCTTACAAAAGAAAGAACCATTTAGACCAGGAAAAGACAAGTATGGTTATGTAAGAGGTAACCATTACTGTACCTTTTGTGGTAAAAATGGACACGAGAGGCGTGAGTGCAAGGACTTGAAGGTCCTTAAGAGTAAGCCCTATAAGCCAATGGCTAAAAATAAGGGCAAGCGTACATGTATTCAACAGTCATCTGTTGAGCACGGATGCGCTTCTGGACACAGAGGTGCGCTTAGTGAAGCGCGACCTCATATTGTGTTAGACCTGAATGATCCTAGCTATTATGAGCCAGTCCCAAAGACTAGCTCAGCAATAGCTATGTCTAATATTCCCACGAAGCGCAAGCTTCGATGGGAGATCAAAGCTTGATCTCTACTTTTGCAGGTTGGGATGAAATGTAGGTGGTATATCGACAGCGGTTGCTCGTGTCACATGACGGGTGATCCACAGTTACTACTTTCATTCCAAGCTAAGGAAGGAGGCATTGTCTCCTTCGGTGACAAAAAGCAAGGGAAGATCTTTGCTAAAGGACAAGCGCATCTCATCAAAGCCATTCAGATAGGAGATGTAAACTTGGTAGAGAACCTTCGGTTCAATCTACTGAGTGTAGCACAATTATGCGACCAAGGAGGTAATAAGGTATGGTTTAGTACAACTGAATGTGCAGTGGTCAGTCCTGAACAAGAGGTGCTTCTAAAGGGCAAGCGCATAGACAACACTTACCTCTTCGACCACTCCTTCTCTCCTAAGCGCAACCTATGTCTAGCTACACTCACTGAGACGATAAATCTTTGGCACAAGAGAATGAGACACGCAAGTCTACATCTACTCAACAAGCTACAGTCCAAAGATCTTGTTCGTGGTCTTCCTCGCATCAAGGTGGAATCCATGACTTCATGCTCAGACTGCTCAAAAGCTAAAGCGACTCGTAGGTCCTTTCCCTCTATCAAGGTAGTGCAGACTAAAGCTCCCCTTGAGCTTCTCCACATGGACCTATGTGGACCAGTACGAACGCAGAGTAAAGGAGGTAATCGCTATATTTTTGTAATAGTTGATGATTATTCTCGCTATACCTGGACTCTTTTCTTGAAACACAAGAGCGAAACCTTTGCAAAGTTTCAAGCTCTTGCGCTTTTACTGGAAAAGAAGCTAGGGCTCCCATTTGTTCAATTCGTTCTGACAATGGAACTGAATTCAAGAATGGTGAGTTCCTATCATTTTGTGAGGAAAGGGGTATAGATCATAACTTCTCTACACCTAGAACCCTGAGCAAAATGGTGTGGTTGAGCGCAAGAATAGGACACTCCAAGAGATGGCATGCACCATGCTACTCTCTAGTGGTGTCGCTTCACACTATTGGGCTCAAGCTGTGAGCACTGCATGTTATGTAACTAACCGTGCCTTCTTAAGGCCAATTCTTCAGGAAAACTTCCTATGAACTACTTAAAGGGCGTACACCGAATATCGCTCACCTAAGGGTGTTTGGTTGCAAGTGCTACGTCAATAAAAATGGGAGAGAACTCTTGGGTAAATTTGATGCTAGGAACGACGAGGCTATCTTCCTTGGATATGCACCTACTAGTCAAGGATATAGAGTACTCAACCTGAGAACTCAGAGGGAAGAAGATAGCATCCATGTGAAATTTGATGAAGGAGAGCTCGAAAGTGTACCAGAAATCAATGATGATCCATTCTCTAGCCATGATCTACCTCCAGCTTCTCCTCCTAGTCCTCAAGCGCAACCTTCTATCCTTCTTCAGGTATGGAAAGTGACAATGATGATAGTGGAAGATGCGCTTCTCAGCCTTTGGCCACATAAGCTTGCATTTCCAGTGAAGAAGCAACTCCAGAGGACAATACTCAGAATGAAGATCATGGAAGTGGACCATCCATTGAAGTTCTAGCTCCCCTTTCACCTCTTTCTCCAGGTCAGGTAACTCCCTCTGTTACTTCTGCTCCTCCTTCTAGCTCTCAAGCGGGACCTAGCAATGGTGAAGCGCAACCTGGAAGTCCTCAAGCGGGACCCAGTGGCCTTTCTGGTGGTAGTAAAAGCTTGTCCAAAACCACAACGATGAAGCTACCAGACAATACAGAGGTCACCGTGCGCGATTATCAACAGATGAACTCACATTCAGTATCTGCGATCATATCTCAGTATGAAAAAGGTACCCAGACTCGCTCTAACGTTCGTAATCTGCTTGCTTGTAGTGCTTTTGTTTCTTTACAGGAACCTAAGTCCATACAAGTTGCGCTTCAAGTTCCAGATTGGATAATTGCCATGCAAGAAGAGTTAGAAGAGTTCAAGCGCAACCAAGTTTGGCGACTAGTACCCCGGCCAGGTGATAGAAGCATAATTGGCACGCGCTGGGTATTCAGAAACAAGATGGATGATAGTGGAGTGGTGGTACGAAATAAAGCGCGTCTTGTTGCACAAGGTTACAATCAACAAGAGGGCATTGACTACGATGAAACGTACGCACCAGTAGCTCGACTTGAGGCAATTCGACTGTTGATAGCCTACGCAGCGCACAAAGGATTCAAGCTATTTCAAATGGATGTGAAGACAGCCTTCCTCAATGGTAAGCTTAATAAGGAGGTCTATGTCAAGCAACCACCAGGATTTGAAGATCCAGCTTATCCAGACCACGTGTACTTTCTAGACAAAGCGCTCTATGGACTGAAGCAAGCCCCTCGCGCTTGGTATGACTGTCTATCTAAGTACTTGTTGGCAAATGACTACAAGAGAGGTTTGGTGGACAAAACCCTCTTCATAAGGGAAGTGAAAGGTGACATTCTCATTGTTCAAATTTACGTTGATGATATTATATTTGGTTCTACTGACTTGCAGCTTGTAGAAGACTTTAAGAACACCATGAGCCTCAAGTTCAGTATGAGCATGATTGGTAAGCTCAAGTATTTCTAGGGCTTCAGGTAAACCAAATGGATGAAGGCATTGAGATTCACCAGCAGAAATACATCAAAGAGCTCCTTAAGAAGTATCAAATGGAGAACTCCAAACCTTGCCCTACTCCCCTCTCAACCACTACAAAACTTGACAAAGATTTAATGGCTGAAAAGGTAGATGAAACCATGTATCGAGGTATGATAGGTTCTCTAATGTATTTAACTGCTTCACGTCCTGATATTGTTTTTGTCGTTAGTGTATGCGCTCGATCATAGTCAGACCCTCGCGCTTCTCACCTTTCTCATGTAAAGTGCATCTTCAGGTATTTGAAAGGGTATGATGATCTTTGCCTTTGGTATTCCAAAGGGGCGGTCTTTCTCTTGTTGGCTATACCGATGCAGATTATGCAGGTTACATGGCTGATAGAAAGAGCACTAGTGGTATGGCACAGTTCCTTGGCCCTTGCTTAGTCTCCTGGGGATCCAAGAAACAAAATTGTACTGCGCTTCACGACAGAAGCAGAGTACATAGCTGCATCGCAATGTTGCGCTCAAGTACTGTGGATAAAGCAACAACTCGTTGACTACAGTATTACTCTTGACACTATATCTATCTTTTGTGATAATACCAGCGCAATATGTGTTTCTAAGAACCCTGTACATCATACAAGAACGAAGCACATTGATGTAAGGCATCACTTTCTGCGTGATCATGTGGAGCGCAAGAATATTGAGCTTATTCACGTATCTTCAGAAGGGCAATTGGCAGATATCTTCACTAAGGCGCTTAATCGTCAGGTATTCTTAAACCTCAGGGTTCAGCTTGGCCTTATATGCCTCCATTAGCTTCGAGGCAATGGAACTGTAAGTATTCCTCTATTTGACTAGAACTAGCGAGCTTAGTATCAAGGTACGAACTATGGTCGCTTGCGCTTGATAGCTTTGAGTCTTTCATGCTTTATAGTTGTTCATTGAAATGAATTAGTATTGAATTTGTCTGACTTGTTTGGCTCGTTTTGATATAATCCTAGTCCATGCATGCTCTTCTTTGCCAAAAACGTGACAATGGTGATCGTCTTCTACCCATATTACATGCCTAAGAAATGATCCATTGCATAGGTGTCCTTAGCCTGACTAGATGTAACGCTTCTCTCGTCCTTTATTGAGCTCTACATTAGAGAAGTATTCATTTGGTGACATAAAGCCCAATTACCATGCTACATGTATATGCACATACTTCCACATCAACTTGAGTGATTGAATGCTCTAATGTCCCCTATATGAAATTTGCATCTTCCTATTCATGAATTGCTTTAAATTGTAGTTTGAGAATTGAACTGGACATCACGCTCTTACATCTACTCATCTCAATCAGTGTTGTGCTTCTTCAGTATTATTATTCAGAGGTGGTTCAGCTTGCGCTTCAGTCTCTAGCGCATTTCAGTATTGCAGTCTATCGCGCTTTGCAGCGCATTTGGGTGGATTTCCTTCTGAGTTGGGTTTGCTTAACTTTGAAGAAACGGCTATTTGTCAAATCAATCTGCCACTTTTGTGATGTAACGGCTCTTTTCCAAGTGCAACGGCTATAATTATGACCGTTGAGGGCTATGCGCAGGCCTAGCGCAGATTTGCAAATTTTTATGGACCGTTGGAGAGAGTAACGGCTACTTTTCTGAGCTTGATTTTGATTGGAGCTTTGAAGCGGCTCAGTGTTGATGGTTGTGCTATATATACCAGGTACTTGTCTCACCACTCTTACCTTACCTTCTCCATCTACCTTTGTCTTTCTTCTACTCCTTTCACTATTCATTTTCATTAATCCGATTACCATGGACAAAGTACTAAGTGAGCTTGACCTGGAAACCCGTGCCAAGGTTGAATCACTTGTCCAAGCCATGACCAAGGCCTCATCCTCTACCCATACTGAGCTTGCACCCCAAGATCCCCCTGCCTCTCATGAAGTTACATCCCCTACAAAGCACCCAGATTCCCCAACTACTAAAACTGTCTCACACTCTGACCCTATTGACCTTACCATCCATGACGAACCTGAACCCACAGCTCCAAATCCAGACAGCCCTCTACAGCCCTTGTTCTCTCATGATCCCAAGGTGGATTTAGCACAGTTTGCCGCCGATCTCGAATTCGCTGGCTACGACCCAGTGAAGGAGCTTGGAAGAGCTACAGCTGAGACTTCGCACACAACTCCGGCTAAAGGTAAAAGCGCGCTCAGTATTGAACTCCTTCTCGGCCTGGCTCCAAAGTTAGGCCCGGAGCGCAATCTCTGACGTCTCCAAAAGAGCTCCTCGCCAGTATTCCATCCGACTCCGATGATGATGGTGAGTTTCAAATCTTGCATAGACCTGGCGTCGATTCTCCTCTTCCACTTCAGTCTCAGAGACCGGACCGCCAAAGTGATGCGCTTCGCCGCAAAGGCAAGAAGCGCAAGGCCGCAGCTCCTCCTCCACCTTCTTCAGAGGACGTCGAGTCATCCGATGGCTCCGAGCATGATTCTCCTCCACCGGAACAAAAACCAGCTGGCGCTTCAACCAGATCAAAGCGCACCAAGGTAATGGGCTTAACTGATTTTCCTCCTATTCCTCAGGGTGTACAAAACGATCATTCTTGTTCCCAGAGATTGTTACCACTGATCTCCTGACCGGGCTTCAAGACTCTTCCCACGTCTCGCGCTTTGCCACATGGTTGAGCTTCCAAGGTTGGGACACGCTTGAGACTAAGCCCGCTCGCTGCAATAACGCGATGGTGTATCAGTTCTATGCAACCCTGGAGTATCAAGCGCCAAATCCTGAGTACAGTTCAGTTGGCTTCACCTGGCGCGGAAATTCAAAGGAGTGCTTTCGCGTAAAGGATCTCGCCAAGGCTATTGGCTTAACCGAGCAGTCTAGTGGCTTCGGATGGCTTTATAAGAAGAACTGGCTGGCCGGTGCAACTGCGCTTAAAAAGGTAGTTTTCAGATCTAATGTGCCTAAAGGTGCGCTCACAGTGGACATGCTTCGACCAGCCAAGCGCCTTCTGCATCACTTCATCATCACCAATATCACGCCTCGTGACTACGACCGTGACAAGGTGACTATCGTTGACTGCTGTATTATGGCTGCCGTTATCTCCAATCAAGTTGTCAATAACGCTCAGCTAATGATGAGTCATCTGGTGTTGTGTCGTGCTTCTACATCTGGTCCATTGCCTTTCCCTCACTTAATCTGCAAAATGCTCCGTGCCGACGGTTTGTACGATACTTCTCTCCCTGATTATTCCTGCTCCACTTTTCTTACTACCGATGCCATTGTTGCCATTCTCTTACCTAAAACTGAAGAGAAGCTCCCTTCTAGCTCGCGCTCTGAGCTGAGTCCACGCGCTCGAGCCTCTTCTAGTTCTGCTGATTATCAGTGATTGTGGCATCCATGGAAGCTCATCAGGACAGGGTTGAAAAGCATCTTCGGGAAATGGTTGAGCTGATGTCTACAATGGTGAAGATGGTCCAGGAGAAGTTTGATGCTGATAAGGGTGGTAGTTTGTAAGCTGTTGTGATGGTTGCGCTTGTAAGCGCATTTGCTGACTCTCTTTTCTCTTTCTACTTTGCTAAGTGTTTTTGTGAATTAGCTTGTTAAGGTTCCTTCCCATCTTTGTGGCAGTTCTTGAACAATATAATGAAGTATGTTTTTTGACTTTTATATCTCTGAGAGCTTCACTGACATGACTTTTCTATACTTAAGTTGCTTAGTGTCCTCTATCTAGTTTTGTATGACGTCTTAGCTAGCAAGCGCACTCTACTATTTTTCTTACTGTATGACTCTGCTTTGAATTTTTCGTTGATGTCAAAAGGGGGAAAAACACAGGTACATTCTTCTTTGATTAAGGGGGAAGTATGAGATCGTGCTTGAATTCAGGGGGAATTGAAAACTGGTATGGTTAAGTACTTGGTAAGATACTTTGATCCACTTCCGAATCTGAATACTTGATTAAATCGATATTATTGTCTTCATTTTAGTCACTTAAGAAAGTATTCATGAGCTTACCTGTTTACAGTTTGTCATCATCAAAAAGGGGGAAATTGTTAGTTGAGCTTTAATCGTCTTGTTAAAGCTTAATGTATTTCTCTTTGTTTTGATGATAACAAACTAATATGTTAATCTCTTAGTGTTTTTAAGCCTTCCAGGTTATTGATATATCTGTAAGGATGCGCTTAAGTCACTTAGAGATGCGCTTGACTGGTCTCAGTCGCACTTAACACCAAGCGGAGAAAGTAAGTTTCGCAAACGATGTTTAATAAATCCATTCAAGACCAAGAAGTAAGAGTGATCGAGCTTCGAGGGCGTAGAGACGCGCTTGAATGAAGAAGAAGAAGGTTGACCACGAGGTTCCACCGAAGCTTAGGGTGTGCCAGAGCGCAGAAGAACAAAGCCAACACGCTAAGAAGGCTGTAAAGCGGGAGAGTGCAAGTTGCGTGCACAGGAAGGTGCGAGAAGAACTTCTCACTCTTTGGGACGCTACTCCAGGGATTGCCAGCGTGGCAGGAGTTTGTTAGAGCTAAAAGCACACGGATTGCTTATGTGGCGTGGATCAACACATGAAGAACAA
Organism: Phyllobates terribilis; assembly: GCF_046119375.1. Lineage (NCBI taxonomy): Eukaryota > Metazoa > Chordata > Amphibia > Anura > Dendrobatidae > Phyllobates > Phyllobates terribilis. Next base: position 181 of record NW_027368393.1, on the reverse strand, counting down.
AACCAATTCACTCAAGGTCGTTGATTAATTCTGGTGAAGTGATCAAGGCACACGGATTGATGAGGTGGCATTGTGCTTAGTCTTTGTTTGTTACACGAATTAAGTTAGAGGTTTATCTTAAAGGGTTGTGTATAAATAGAGTACTGTTGCATTCACTCTAGGTATTACAAACAGAGAGAAT
>NW_027368392.1:0-50219 GCF_046119375.1 Phyllobates terribilis | reverse complement strand
TGGGGTTGTTTTGCAACTAGCCGACGGATCTACGATTTATCCGAAAGGGTTGGTCAAAGATGTGTTGGTTATGGTAGAGAATCTCGGATTTCCTGCAGACTTCCATGTATTAGATGATCACCATAATTAGCATGCTACACCTGTCCTCTTAGGTAGACCTTTTATGCGGACAACCAAAACTAAGCTAGATCTAGATACTGGGGCGCTTACGCTCGAGTTTGATGGGGATGTTGTTAACTTAATATTTAGGACTGCAACACAACCCCCAGATGATAGCTCAGTATTTTGAATAAATGATGTTATTAAAATTCCCGAGCTAGGATCAAATGTTGTTTTGGGCAGTGGCCCCACCTCGCTAACCACACAGGAAAAGAAACCTGCTAAAGTTGTTGTGCAGGTTGCCAAGAAAGCAAAATCAAAAGCAAAAGCAAAGGACAAAGGCAAAAACAAGAGTGGGGAGAGAAAAAAGGAAAAGAAGCCCAAGCAAGTATGGGTGGTAAAGGAGGAAAATGGTCTAATGTTCAAACTTTCCATCCATGGTTCAAAAAGTTTTTATTAGATGATGCGATCCGGAAAGGATTGAAAAACAATGAATGGGGGATCGTATGTCGTGCCGCGACGTTAAATAAGGCGCTAACCGGGTGGCAACCCGGGGGATTTTCACTAACGCTAATCCCTATGTTTTGTTTAGTTTTAATGTTTTTGTTTCAAGAAAAATCACGGGACCATCATGTAGAAAGCATTAGAAGAGAAAAAAACGTGAAATCCCGCCTCGACTACAAAAGTCGCGATCGAGACATCTGGGTCTCGATCGCGACCCGACCCGCAAAAAAAATCGAAAACATTTACGAAAATAATTCGAAAAAGAAACGAAAAAATCGAAAAAATACGAAAAAATAAAAGAATAAAAACCAAGCAAGCAAAAATGGATAAAAAGGAAAATGTTGGTGCTTGAAAAAAAAATAGAAAAGAAAAGTTCCTACCACTTAGAATTTGGTGAAAATCCGAAAGGGCGCCGGATTTACTTTGCTTTGTGTTTATTTATTTGATTGCATATCTATTGGCGCAGGAGACATAAGAAGGGAGTTGAAGGATGTCTCTGGTTCTAGGATTCACCAAGGAGGGATAAGGAGTTAGTTTTGGCCTTTCATCTCTCTATTTATGAGCTTATTGTTATCCACACTTTGCATGCCTACCATTCCATTAGTTTATTAGTTTTGCTACTTATTATCGGCGGTTGTGTTAGATCCTAGGACTAGATTTCTATTTCTTGGAGTTTGATGCATATTGTTGTGGTTGTACTATGCAGAATTTTTAATAACTCTTGATGGTTCTCAAATCGATTTTGTAATAACTCTTGTATAATTATGATTATGTAAATAAAGGAAGTAGAATTTTATACCTTGATGGTTCTTGGTAAGCGGTGGTTAGAGACTCTTCGTGCTGATAACGTGTTGTGATTTGACTAAGACAAAGTGCCTTAATCTTGATTGGGAGATGATTAAGACAAGATGACTTAATCTTTATAAAAGAACCACTTAAAAAGAACTTTAATATTAAGAGAAGAAAGAGAGAGATCAAGATCTTAGAAAAGGTATTCTTGCTCTTATTTTGTGTATGAAATTTACAATGAAGAATGCCTCTATTTATAGGCTAAGGAGATCACCTAATTCTTGCTAATTTACATCATCTTAAATGTAAAGTGAAGAAGAGTTAAGAAGGTGAATAATTCACACACTATTTACCTTAATTATACATCTCATTTTTCAAACCTTGAACATGGTCTTCTAAATGTTTGATCTAACTCATGCAAGCCAAATAAATGCACTTGATAATTAAACTAGTTTTGCATTATTCATAACACTCCCCCTTGAATATTCACCTTCGAACTGATGTGGGATATGAATGTATGTTGCCTCGTTAAAACCTTGTCAGGGAAAAACCCAGTGGGATAAAAACCTGATCGAAGGAAAAAGAGTACAACTATGAATCCCATTATACGCCTCGGTGCTACCTCATTAAAAACCTTGTCAAGCAAACCTTGTAGGATAAAAGCTTAACCGAAGGGAAAAAGAGTGCAGCACATATGATGCTCCCCCTGAGATCAACGAATGTCTCTGAGCCTGCACATTCCAATCTTGGATACTAGCTCAGTAAACTTCTTGGGGTTTAAGGACTTCGTGAACATATCAGCCAAGTTATCATTTGATCGGATCTGTTGAATGTTGATTTCTCCAGCTTCATCTAGTTCATGAGTAGAGAAGAATTTGGGTAAAATATGTTTTTGTGCGATCTCCCTTGATGTAGCCCTTCTTCATCTGAGCAACGCATGCTGAGTTGTCTTCATATAATACTTTGGGCCCATAGGTGACGGGCCTCATTCCACATTCTTTCTGGATGAATGTGATCATTGCTCGTAATGCCACACACTCTCTTCCTGCCTCATACAATGCAATCAGCTCCGCTTGATTTTGATGATGTTGTTGTCACTGTTTGCGTATTCGATCTCCATGATATGGCTGTGCCTCCATATGTGAACACATAACCATTTTGTGATTTGGCCTTATGTGGGTCAGATAAGTAACCTGCATCTGCATATCCAGCAAGGATGGCATTTCTTTGGGTACGGTAGAACAATCCCAAATCATGTGTGCCTCGAAGATAGCAAAATATGTGTTTGATCCCATTCCAATGTCTCGTTGTAGGGGTGGAACTAAATCTGGAGAAGAAATTTACTGCAAAAGCAATATCTGGTCTTGTATTGTTGGTTAAATACATCAAAGCATCGATAGCACTTAGATATGGTACTTCAAGACCGAGAACTTCTTCGTCTTCTTCTCTAGGGCGAAACTGATCCTTATCAACATTAAGGGATCGAACATCCATGGGAGAGCTCAAGGGATGTGCTTTATCCATGTTGAATCTCCTCAAGATCTTTTCAGTGTAATTAGACTGATGGACAAATATTCCACCATCCAAATGCTCAATTTGTAAACCAAAGGCAAAGCTTAGTTTTACTGAGATCTTTCATCTCGAATTCTTTCATTAGATATTCCGCAGTCTCTTGAATTTCATGAGAAGTTCCAACAATGTTCAAGTCATCAACATAGACTGCTATGATGGAAAATCCAGTTTTGGATCGCTTGATGAAAACACATGGACATATGGCATCGTTCTTATACCCTTCCTTCACAAGATATTCTTTAAGACGGTTGTACCACATCCGTCCAGATTGTTTTAATCCATACAATGACCTCCGTAGCTTTATAGAGAATAATCCGCGAGGTTTAGAGTTGTCCGGCAATTTTATTCCTTCTGGAACTCTCATATAGATATCTGTATCAAGTGACCCATATAAGTATGCAGTCACAACGTCCATAAGACGCATATGTAATTTCTCAAATACACTCATGCCAATGAGAAATCTCAATGTAGTTGCATCAACCACAGGAGCGTATGTTTCATCATAATCTATTCCAGGAATTTGAGAGAAACCTTGGGCAACAAGTCTTGCCTTATATCTGACAACTTCATTATTCTCATTTCGTTTTCTCACGAAAACCCATTTATAACCCACGGGCTTTATGCCCTTTGGTGTATGGACCACATGGCCAAAAACTTCTCGCTTCTCAAGGGATCTTAGTTCCGCCTGTATGGCATCTTTCCATTTTGGCCAATCAATCCTTTGACGACATTCATCAATCGATTTTGGCTCAATGTCCTGATCTTCGGACACAACATCTATAGCTACAGAGTAGGCGAATATATCATCAACAATGACATCTTTCCTATTCCATTGTATACCCGTGTATACATAGTTTATGGAAATCTCAGAATTAATCGATTTTTCGATCATTATCTAGGATGTCATTTCCTTGTGAGATAATTTCATTTTCAATCTCCTTTTCTTCACCATCTTTCTCATAAGCTATTGTGACATTTTCTACTATACCCTTAGGGTTCTTTGACTTTCTTGGTTTCAAGTCCTTTGAACCCGGTGGCCTAACGCTTTCGACGTGTTGTAGACTCATTTGCAATGGAAGACTCTGACTCTCCGACGGGTATTTCAATTCTTTCAGGTGCATTTGCTGCAGGTATATGCGATTTAGTCACTTTCTTTGAGTCGATGAATGCATCTGGTAATTGATTTGCAACATTTTGCAAATGAATGATCCGTTGTATTTCTTGTTCACACATCTTTGTTCTCAGATCAAGGTGAGATAATGCTATTGCATTCCATGTGATTTCTTTTCCATGTGCATTCATACCAGTGTTTCTCCCCCTAACTTAGGGAATATAGTTTCATCAAAATGGCAATCAACAAACCTTACTGTAAATAGATCACCTGTTGTTGGTTCGAGATATTTAATAATCGAGGGTGATTAGAAACCAACATATGTTCCCAGTCTTCTTTGCGGACCCATCTTTGTACGCAAAGGTGGAGCAATAGGAACATAAACAGCACATCCAAATACCTTTAGATGTGAAATGTTTGGCTCCTTACCATGTACTAATTGCAGTGGGGAATATTCATGGTTTGCACTTGGTCTTAGCCGAACCAAAGCTGCTGCATGCAATATAGCATGTCCCCATGCTGACACTGGTAATCTCGATTTTATTAGTAATGGTCTGGCAATTAATTGTAATCTCTTTATCAAGGATTCAGCCAGACCATTTTGTGTGTGAACATGAGCTACTGGATGCTCTACATCAATCCCAATTGACATACAATAGTCATTGAAAGTTTGAGATGTGAATTCGCCTGCATTATCAAGCCGAATTTTCTTTATTGTAAAATCTGGGAACTGTGCCCTCAGTCGGATTATTTGAGCAAGTAGCTTAGCAAATCCAACATTTCTTGTTGATAACAGGCTTACATATGACCAACTTGTGGATGCATCAATTAGCACCATAAAATATCGAAATGGTCCACATGGTGGAGCAATCGGTCCACATATATCCCCTTGGATTCTTTCCAGAAATGCAGGTGTCTCACTTGCTATTTTGTTTCTGGAAGGTCTTATAATAATTTTTCCGAGTGAGCAAGCACTGTAATTAAAGTCACTGGAGGATAGGAGCTTAATGTCCTTTAATGGGTGTCCAAGTGAGTTCTGTATGATTTTATGCATCATTGTTGACCCTGGATGACCCAAACGGTCATGCCACAAGGTGAAAGCTGTTTGGTCAAATGACCTCTTCTTTATTGTTGCATTGACCTCACACGGATAAATATATGTATAATATAATCCGGAGGTATGTCCTGGCAACCTTTCAAGGATCTGCTTTCGACCAGATCCATATCTTATGATGCACATATATTCTTTCCCATTTTCATTCATGGTTTCCATATGAAATCCATTATGACGCACATCCTTGAAACTCAATAAGTTTCTTCGAGATTTACTCGAGTATAATGCATCATTTATGATAATTTTTGTTCCTCTTGGGAGTATAAAAATTGCTCTTCTAGAGCCTTCTATGAGTTTAGATGCACCCGATATTGTGGTGACATTGCCTTCATAGGCTTTCAAGTTAGTAATGTACTCCTTGTTTCTCAAGATGGTATGCGTCGTTGCGCAATCTAGAAGACATTGCACCTTCCCATCGAGTATCACCTTAGATGAGTTCATCCTTTCTAAGATAGATATAGAAAGAGTTGTCAAGTAGTAATAAGAAAGAACTTCATATATTTTACACATCAATCACCAATCTTACAAAGCTTTGAAAAAAAAAAACATAAGTGGAAAAACATAGTGCGAAGGAAAAAGTTTTGAAATTACATATATATTTCAATGTTTCATACGGCAAAATCATCAATATGCTCAAAGTCGAGAAATTGACCATCATCTTGGCTGGTCAGGTGTGCATTACTTACACCCGCACTTTCAATGAGGTTGGTTTCCATGGCCTTTCCATTGCTCTTTTCATCTTGGTATAATTTTACCAGATGTGGAGCCACATTACATTCTCTAGCCCAATGACCAGTCGTGCCACATTTGTGGCAAGTAGATTTTGCCTTATGGGAGGGTCCTTTATGACCCATTTGGACCTTTTGCTTACCATTCCCATTAAAATTCTGGTTACCATGGTATTTGTAGCGGCCTTGACCATGATTACCACGAACTCCGCGGCCTCCACGGCCTCCACGACCTCCTCGGCCACCTCGACCGCCATGGCCACCATGGCCATGGCCACGGCCACGACCACGACCACCACCGTATCGTTGTTGTTGGCCATACGCATTGGCATTCCCAAATTGGAAGCCATTGTCAACGGCATAAGCCTCGGGAGGAGCCATTGAGCCACTAGGCCTCATATTATGATTTATCATTAGTATCTCGTTATTCTTTTCAGCCACCAATAATACTCTTAACAAGTCAGAGTATTTCTCAAAATTCTGGTTTCTATACTGTTGTTGCAACAACATGTTAGACATATGCATGGTGGAGTATGTCTTCTCCAATATCTGTGCTTGTGATTTTCTTCACCACATAGTTTTAGCATAGTGATGATCCTGTACATAGCACTAGTATAATCACCTATGCATTTAAAATCTTGGACCCTTAAATTATCCCATTTATGCCTTACTTGTGGGAGTAAGACATCCTTTTGGTGTCCATATCGTTCATTTAAATTTTCCCATAATTTCAATGGATCTAACATGAACAGATATTCGGTCTTAAGACTCTCATGCATATGGTGGCGCAAGAATACAATAGCCTTTGCCTTTTCTTGAGCCTTTGTTTGGTTCTTAGGCTCAATGGTTTTTTCAAGGCCATGCGCCTTAAGGTATGATACAACATCATACCTCCACTCAAGGTATCTTTGTCCAGCCAAGTCAAGAATTTCAAATTCTCTTTGAGCAATCTTTGTCATGTTCCTTTACTGCAAAAGTTATAAATACGTTATGGCAAAGAAAAAACATGTAAATGTATGACCTTAATTATTATGCACGTGATCTAGTCACTATTTATTTCCATTGACATCTAAAATAATAGCCACAATAGTTATCCTATAACTAGGCCTTTGAAAAACATGCATAATTACCCGGTGAGATACAATAGTTAAGGGTTTGGACGTTTAGGGTAATTTATCAGAAATAATGAATATATAAAGCATATATGAGCTCAAGTAAAGGAGAAGGGAAGAGAGCAGGAAGATAACCATGTCTTCTTCGTTTTTAGTATACCTAGTTATACTTATCCATTACGATCCTTATCCAGTCTTTTTCACCATTTCCACCACTCATCCACATTATTTTCATCCTTATTTTTCCTATCCTCATGTTTTTCCAGACACTCCTCCGGCACCACCTCCGTCTCCGGATTCAGTTTTAAGTCCATATTATAGGTAATTATTGTATGTAAGTGGGAGTGAAGCAAGATGGTCCGAGGACGTTAGTCCAAAGTAGTAATGTTCTTATGTTATTATCCATCTTTTACTCTTTAGTCAGCTTTGTAAGATAAGTGGATTATTAAGATCTACACCGTTGTAAGCATGAATGTATAATGTATGAAGTCTTTTGTTTCCAAAACTTGTGCTTGTGTTAAGTATATGCTAAATATATAAAAGATGATAATTATGCAAGTAAGGTATCAACTCGATGTAAAAATTACCGGTAACCTTTAATACTGATTATTCACCTTTATCCCCTTATATTTACCGGCCATTCATTCATTTATTTAATCCATCCTTATCTTCTTCTTCCTCACCCCCATTATCAACCTCTTCTTCCATTTTTCTCAAATATTTCCATGGATTCCAACGAGCTTCATCGTCGTTTAAGAGCTAGTAACGATCGGTTTTAACCGAGCTTTTCGTTTGCCTTGTTCTTATCATGATTACCGTTTTAATTATCATCATTTCGATTTGGAAAGCTCCATTTTGAAATCAAGAAAAGTACATGAAGAGATCTTGGAATGGGAAGCTAAAAGAGGTAAGTAAATCTAGTATCTCGTTTGTATTTTGTTTAGATCTAATAATATGTTTCTATTTTGGGTAAAAATCGTTCTAGATCTAAGAAGAAGAAAATCGAGTTTCTGATGTAGAAGATCCCGAGTTTTGGGCAACTACAGAGCATACTTCTCAAATCGATTTTGTAATAACTCTTGTATAATTATGATTATGTAATAAAGGAAGTAGAATTTTATACCTTGATGGTTCTTGGTAAGCGGTGGTTAGAGACTCTTCGTGCTGATAACGTGTTGTGATTTGACTAAGACAAAGTGCCTTAATCTTGATTGGGAGATGATTAAGACAAGATGACTTAATCTTTATAAAAGAACCACTTAAAAAGAACTTTAATATTAAGAGAAGAAAGAGAGAGATCAAGATCTTAGAAAAGGTATTCTTGCTCTTATTTTGTGTATGAAATTTACAATGAAGAATGCCTCTATTTATAGGCTAAGGAGATCACCTAATTCTTGGCTAATTTACATCATCTTAAATGTAAAGTGAAGAAGAGTTAAGAAGGTGAATAATTCACACACTATTTACCTTAATTATATGTCTCATTTTTCAAACCTTGAACATGGTTTTCTAAATGTTTGATCTAACTCATGCAAGCCAAATAAATGCACTCGATAATTAAACTAGTTTTGCATTATTCATAGCATAAACTTAGTTATGTTACTTTTTTGGCTTGCTGACCTGCAGATTGACGATACGGTGTATTCATATTTCCAATAATGATCATTAATGTATATTGTTAACAATTAATACAATTACCTCAGAATTTGTTTACTAAGTCTCCGAGTATTGTTGTTGTCTTGAAATAGAAGCATTTAAAATATCATTTTGAGTATCTGAGATTGAATAAGATCAAGTCATATTATTAGATTTTGATAACAAAGCAACATCCGGGTATTATTGTACTTATAATGTATGAACTAGCCTCTTAATTCGTATAATTGATAATGCCTCAATTTTAATGATAACAAATTACCTTATGAACTAATATGTGTATTGAGTGAGATATCGCAGGAAATCGATAGGCCTTTGAGTTAATTAGGAAGATTAAGTGTGGAAAGCAACGAGCTTAAGAGAAGAGACAAGAGAGAGTTTAGCGAGAAGACTAGTGCTCAAGGCGCTTACCTAGGAGCAATGGAACCGAAGGATACTGAAGGGGACCTAACAATGAGAGTGAAGGATCGAGCTGCACAAAGTAATACGCTACACAAGGAGGACGCGCTCAAGTGGACTGAAGATGCTCAAGGGGACCGAGCGCATAATTATGGAAAGAAATCTTCCTAGAAGCTAAAGAAGGAAAGAGAGGTAGAGAAGGAAAGAGTTGATTCGCCAAGAGATTTACCAGATTCGAGATCTTAATAGTTGAAGTTAGTTTGTCATTATATTCGGCTAGTTTAGATTTAATACATTATTTATTATTCACTTGGTTTTACGTAATTAGTTCCCGGTGATTATGTCATAGTATAAATAACTTAGTTTATTATCCTTATACTGTGGTTGTCGAACTAGAGAGAAATAGTTCATCTTGATTTAGAGCTTAGGCAATAGCTAGGAGAGTTGAGAGAAACTAAGAACTGTGTGTTCGCCTAGTAGTTGTAAGTATCAAAAGAAATCAAATCAACCAAAGTTTTGGAATTGAAGTGTTTATTTGTTCTTAGTCTTATATTCCACACAAAAGATTCTATCTTTAGTTAAACTAAGCTCTTCACGATCCACAATTGGTATCAGAACAGGATCCAATTCCACTACGGCAATGAAGAACTCAGAGTTCAACCTCGGCATGTCCCTCAACAAACCTCACCAACTTCGAGAAGGAAAACTTGATTGGTGGATGGGAGTTCACACGACGTTCATCCAAACCCAAGACTACTAATGCTGGAAAATCATAGAACTTGGTGACGAAGTGCTTCCAAAACTGAAGGATAGAAAGGATTGGCAACCAGAGCACTACGCCAAGATGGAGAAGAATTAAAAGCTCGACAACTGATTCTTTGTGGACTTTCTCGCACGGACATTGACAAGGTCATTGGAATTCCAACTATGAAAGACATGTGGGGAAGCTATCATCTCCATACACAGAGGAAGTGAAGATCAGAAGGAAACCAGAAATTTCACCCTTCAAAGGGAGTTTCAATCCTTCAAACAACTCCCTGGGGAAAGTGTGTCAGCCTGCCAATCGCGCTTCACCATTCTGGTCAACAAGCTAACGGCCTCTGGTGTAACCATTCCAGCCTCTGATCAGACACTGGTTGTCATCTACGCTATGAGCGATAAATTCGAGCTCACTCGAAGAATCGCACTCATGTTGTCAGATTGCAAGAAACTTTCAGTTTTAGACATATTTGGCAAGTTCTTCGACCAAGAGAACGCTGATTCGCTAAAGGGGTTAAAGGTGAAAGAAGCCATGGGAACAACGCTGAAGCTCACGAAGGTGCTTGAGAAGATGGACATCAATGACGGTGAAGAAGACGAGGACGATGATATAGAAGTATCCCTTATGACTAAGATGGTTAAGAAATGGTTCAAGAAGAGAGCTGGACCAGGCGAAGCATCATCATCAGCCAAGCACGATCTCAAAGAGTATACATGCTATAACTGCCAAGAGAAGGGCCATCTCGCCAAGACGTGCACTAACCCAAAGGTAGAGGCCAGTGAGAAGAAGCCGCTTTTCTCAGCTTGGGGAGAAGAAGATGATGAAGCTCACCTTCACGAAGGATTGGAAGGCAAATGTCTCATGGCCAATGCGGAGGCACTCACCTCTGAGGTAAAAACTCCTAATTCCTTTCCTAATCGCTTAAATATGCTTGAAAAGAAAGACCTTATTAATATGATTAAGGGCTACTAGAGGACACTGAAGCCTTAGAATCTCAAGTCACTGAATATGAAGAGGAAGTTACTGAACTAAGTAGTGAATGTCTTGACCTATCCACTAGGTTAGCTGAGAAAGAGAAGGCCTTAATAAAATCTAGGAAAGTGAGTCTAATGACAAAATCCTGCTAGGGCTACAAGGGTGAGCAACCTCAAGGGGGATCGTTAAAGGACCTAGAACTCAAGGTAGAAAGCGACTTCGGGGTAATTCTTACTAAAATCACCGAATTAACTAAATCTGTTAATGAGAGAACAGTGAATCAAACTGTCTTTGTAAAAGCTAGACCTGGATTAGGATACGACATAGACTCCTCCAAGTGCTCGAGTGCTAGTGAAAAGCTCACTAGAGAATTAAGTGAAAAAGTTGAAACCTTAGACAAGGCTCTTCAAATATGTAGAAGAAAGAATGAATTCTTAGAGAAAAAGGTTAAGGCACTTGAACAACCGGTAGGGGATGACAATCACTGGTTTCATGGGGAAAAGGCTCATAAGATGTATGTGAGCCAAGCTCAAGGGAATGCCACAAACATAATAGATCCCAAGATTAAGGATAGGAAGCCCTTTAGACCTGGAAAGGGCAAATATGGTTATGCGAAGTACAACGAATGGTGCAGGTTCTGTGGTAACAATGATCACACTATACACTCTTGCAAGAAGAAGCAAGCGCTAAGTAAAAGGCATACAAGTCACCCACTCGTGCTACATGCGAAGTGAGTAGCTTGAATGAAGCTTCTTACCTAGCGACTGCCTCCTCATCTAAAGGCCAAAGGCTCGATCGTAGTACTTCTCTTTATACTAACCAGAAAACTAATCCACCAAGAAAAGCTGAGCTTCAATGGGTTCCAAAAGTTTTATTGCTTATTCACAGGAGAACTTGAGCAGCAAGAGCAAATGGTACATAGACAGTGGCTGTTCATGTCACATGACTGGAGACAAGGAGAGATTAAGAAGTTTTCAAGTATATGATGGTAGAAGCGTATCATTTGGCGACAAGAGAGCTAGAGAAATCACTAGACACGGAAAGGTACATCTAAATGACAAGATAGAGATCCAGATGGTGAACTTTGTGGAGAGCCTTCGTTACAACCTCTTAAGCGTAGCTCAACTCTTTGATGAGGGACCAAACGAAGTGACCTTCACTACCTCGAAGTGCCTTGTGAGAATTGCTATTGGGGAGATCATCCTAAAGGGGAAGCGAGTCAACATCACTTATATATTCGACTCCAGCTTCATCCCAAAAGGTCACCTTTGTCTCGCTTCTATTGAAGATCAAATAGAATTGTGACATCAACGACTAGGGCATGTAAATCTTCATCTTCTACATAATTTGTGTGCAAAGGAGATCGTTCGTGGTCTACCTTTTATCAAGATAAAAACCTTGACACATTTTGCTAATTGTGTTAAGGCAAAACAAGTCTGAACCTCATTCAAAGCTAAGCAGAACGTCACAACAAAGAAGCCCCTTGAGCTTCTTCATATGGACCTCTGTGGCCCAATGCGCGTTCAATGTCCTGGTGGAGCATGCTATATATTTGTGATCGTTGATGACTACTCTAGGTTCACGTGAACCTTATTTCTGCGCTCCAAGGATCAAGCCTCCTCGCGCTTCATAGAGCTAGTCTCCTTACTCGAGAATTCTCTATCTCTGAAGGTGCGCTCTATAAGATCTGATCATGGAACTGAATTTGAGAATGGAGAGATGTTGAGCTACTGCGTTGAAAGAGCAATTGCTCACAACTTCTCAACTCCTAGGACACCACAACAGAACGGGATGGTTGAAAGAAAGAATCGAACGCTAGTAGAGATGGCGCATACCATGCTTCTTCAAAGTGGTGTCACTCCCTCTCTATGGGTTGAAGAGGTGACACTGCATGCTACATCACCAACAAAGCTATTCTACGCCCTTCTCTAGGCAAGACTCCCTACGAGCTGATCAAGGGATATCTTCCCAGCATATCTCACTTCAGGGTATTTGGATGCAAGTGCTACGTGCTGAACAATGGGAAAGATAATATAGGCAAGTTTGATGCACGAAGTGATGAAGCTATCTTCCTTGGCTATGTCCCAGTGAGCAAAGCGTACAAGGTCTTCAACCAAAGAACAAGAACCTTCGAGGAGATCATACACATAGTGTTTGATGAAAGCGCCTTTCTCACTTCCTCGACAAACACTTCTGATCCATTCCCAGAAGTGGCCTCCTTTGAAGCCCCTTCAGACATCGATCAAGCACCTCCTCAGAAATCCTTAAACCCACTCGCCCCTCCATATATAGGCTCAGTTCCCTCAGGCCCTAACTCGGACAGTGATAACGAAGGGCCTTCTACCTCAGACATCGATGAGAACACAGAGCCTCCCACTAGAGCTTTTCAACAAAAAAGTGCTCATCCTCCAACGAACATGCTCACCCCAGTCCATTATGGGATTCACACTCGCTCTCGTGTAGCTCGACTAGATCCTCCAGAGACAATCATTGAAGCACTTGATGAAACAACTGAGGAAACCAGCCTTTGTGTCTTCAACGCCTTCGTCTCTCTCACTGAGCCTAAGAACATCAAAGAATCCATCCTCGATCCATATTGGGTGGCTTCTATGCAAGAAGAGCTTCATGAGTTCGAGCGAAACAAAGTCTGGCGCCTTGTTCCTAATCCCTCCAATCGATTATGACAAGACCTACGCCCCAGTTTCCAGACTAGAGGCCATTCAACTTCTTATTGCCTTCATTTCGCACAAGGGCTTCAAGCTCTTTCAAATGGATGTGAAGACGACTTTTCTCAATGGTGTGCTCAATGAAAAAGTATACGTCAAGCAGCCCCCAGGCTTTGAAGACTCAAATCTCCCAGAGCATTGTTTATTTCCTGGACAAGGCCCTCTATGGGTTAAAGCAAGCACCAAGGTCCTGGTATTAGTGCCTCTCTGCGTACCTCCTGGCCAACAACTACAAGAGGGGAACAAGCGACAAGATGCTCTTCATCCAGGAACATAAAGACGACATCCTAGTGGTTCAGGTATATGTTGGTGATATTATTTTTGGTTCAACTAACATGTCGCTTGTAGAGAAATTCAAAGACGTGATGAGTAGCAAGTTCAACATGAGCATGATAGGGGAACTCAACTTCTTCCTTGGAATGCAAGTGGTGCAAAAGGCTGAAGGCATTCAAATTCATCAACAAAAGTATCTAAGGGAGATCATAAAGAAGTTTGGAATGGACAATAGCAAGCCCCTTCACACTCCAGTGTCCACAAGCAATAAGTTAGACGCAGACCATAACGGCCCCAAGGCGAATGAAACACTGTATAGAGGTATGGTAGGATCTTTAATGTACTTAACTACCTCTAGGCCCGATATTGTTTTTGCAGTGAGCTTGTGTGCACGTTTCCAATCTGATCCAAGGGAGTCGCAAGTCACCATCATCAAGCATATCCTTCGTTACCTAAAAGGGACTGATAATCTTTGCTTATGGTACCCTAAGAACTGCGATTTACCCTTGTTGGATAAACAGATGCTGACTATGCAGGATATCTAGTTGATCGTAAGAGCACCTGAGGTATGGCACAATTTCTAGGCCCTTGTCTCGTGTCATGGGGCTCTCGCAAATAGAACTCAGTAGTTGTGTCCACCACCGAGGCTGAATACTTAGCAATCGCTTCTTGTTGTGCTCAACTCCTATGGCTCAAGCAACAACTCACTGACTTCAGAATCACGATGGGCTCGATTGAAATAAGGTGTGACAACACAAGTGCGATCAACATCTCAAAGAATCATGTGCACCACTCTCGAACCAAGCACATTGATGTGCGTCATCATTTCCTTCGAGATAATGTGGAAAAGAAGCACATCGAGCTCACCCATTATAGAAATGAGGATCAAATAGCAGATATTTTCACCAAGGACTTGAACAAGGAACCGTTCATTAAACTAAGACTTCACTTGGGCTTGATCTCCTTTCATTAAGCATCTCCTTGCACATAAGCCTTTTCCGTTGATCTTGTGTAAATTCAGTGCTCCTTTTAATCTTGGGAACTTAGGACTAATACGTGCGCAAACCTATCCTATACTCTTAGGGGTATTCGTCCTTCGCATGCTCTGTGTGATGCTAAATGATAAATGCTTAGTTAGGCCCTCTCTAGGATTGCACTATTGCTTGATAAAACTTGATCCATTTGCATGCTATTCATTTTCAAGCCCTTATATACATGCATGATGATTGCTTCTTAACCTCATAATCAAGCCCCCTAGATATGATTCGTGCTTATAGGTCATTCCCTTAGACTTGATCTTAATGTTACGTTCCCTATGACTATATAAGCCACAACTGGGAATATTCATTGAGATGACAAAAAGCCTACCCATATATTCTTAGCACTTCTTGTTTTTAAAAGAGCCTGTATGTTCCTTTGTGTGTGTGAGTTTATTATGTGCTTAAGCGAGTTGAATTATCCTACTGAGAATGGGAACTGAGACACAGCGCGTCCTAGTATGGGGACCGAGTACGTAGAAGAGATAACAAGCGCAGTGTTTTAACTACATGTCCTTGGGGACCGAGTAACTCAGATTAGACTGCAGCGCAGATAACTTAAGGAACTGAGTATAGGGACCGACAGAAATTTTAGGGACCGATCGTCTCAATGGTCGACTATCTTCTAGGAACTCATTACTCGCCAGCCTACCAACGGTCACTTGCATATGCGATAAACGAGGCGCCTTCCAAATCTGAATTAAGGCCGTTGTGATTCGACCGTTCGACCCTCTCCATAAATAGCCCATTCGACCAGATTCAACCCCCTTCACCACCTCTGCAGCTATTCACTCTTCTTAAACTCTCTCTCTCTCTCCCAAGCACTCAACGTTCAAAACTTGCAACTCTTCACCACTCTCCCTTTCTCTACTTCACAAATTCCACTCTCTCAAACACAAATAATGGCCCACCCAATGAACATTGACGCTGAGAAATGGGCTGAATTTCTCAAATTCCAAGAGTTCATGGAGATCTCTAAAGCAGCCGCCCCTGTTGCTCCCTCTACCTCCACAATTTCAGCTCTCCCTGACTCAGCACCACCAAAGCCCCTCTCTCCCATACAAGAGAAATTGCCCAGTCCTCTGCCCTCACCTACCGCTCAATCCAACTCTCCAGCACCCATGGAGGAAGACCAAACGACCCCCGTCATTCACCATGTTTCCTCCATCGACTCCACCGAGCACACTCCCTCCGCCTCCGGACATGATGAATCCACCCATCACCAGACTGACATCACATCCACTGCCCTCGCTCTCACTACTCCTCCCTCTCCACCACCTCAGACATCCCTCAAACAAGCCTTATCCATCACACCCTCCTCCACCACACAGAAACGCCAAAGACGATCGCCCTCCCTGAAAGCATTGAGTCCCTCAGTCTCCCACCTGCTCACGACAATTTCTCGACTCGAGTCGTCATTGAGCCTCTAATCATAGGCCAAGGCTTCTGGTCCAGCCTCAATCCTGTTGAGTTTGATGTTGCAGCCGCCGTCGCCTCCCTCGAGCGCACTCGCTTGTAAGATCTCGAGGTGGAGCCATTCACCGTCGACTATAATAAAGTGCGAAAGTTCTACAACGCCCTCGCCGTCATGACCCCTAGCCCTGGCCAACTCTACGTTGTGGCCCACATTCCATGGGGGGACGTGCCCAAGATGCTGAAAGTCAAGCTTATGGTGAAGGTGCTCGATCTTCCAACGGGCGAAGGGTACGCGTCTCTTCCAAAGAAGATCTTGTCCTCTGGAAAGGGCGAGACGCTGGAACTGCTGGTGTGGAAGTTGCGTCCAAAGGAGATCAAGACGCACATGCTGAGTTTCGGCACAAAGCTCATCCATTACGTCATGCAGTGCAATATCATCCCTCGCCAAGAGAAGCGCGATACCGTCACCATTGTTGATGTGTGCCTCCTGCGTGAAGTCATCGAAGGGAGTCTCACAGACACGCCGCGACTCATCCTTTCTCACATGCTGATGGTGAAGATGCATAAGAACCACGTGCTTCCCTACCCCCACATGGTCAAGAAGCTCCTGCTCGAGCTGGGGATTTACAGGGCAAACAAGGAGACGCCCTATGAAAGTATAATCACTGAGACTAGGCTGCGCCGGTTACTTAAACACGCCACTATGGATGCACCGGTGGAAAAGCTTCTCCTTGGCTCCACTCCCAGATCTGAGCCAAAGCCCGAGTCCAAACCAAAGCCCAAATCTTCAGCCCCTCCAAAATCCGATTTCAGACCTTGCCGAATGAAGAGCCCCTTGAAGGAGTCCAAGCCACTACTGCCGCCAAATTTGAGCTCAAAGGAAATTCAGCGTCGCACCTTGGAAGTTGTACTTCAGACGAATCGGCACCTATCAGGGATTAAGCGCTTGCTCGACTGGCATCTTCATCATGTCAAGGCACTCATGATCGGACACGCGAAAGAGACTTGTGAGGACGACTACCAGGATGATTACCAGTGGGAGTAGCTGTTGTTTGAGTTCCCCTAGGGCCCCTTAGAAATCCAAAGCTCCTCTAAATTTCTTGTCATTTTTGCTCTTTTTGGCTGTTTTTTCTGTGTGCCCTTATATTTTATAAATGAATTACTTGCTTTGGTTCACTTATCTGCTTGCTCTAGTGCGTACTGAGATAGGGCTAGACTTATTGCATTTTCTTTCTTATCACCTACTCATTCCTCTAGAAGGCAGGCACGTGCTACACTTAGTTTCCCTTGATTAATATTGCGCATTCCTTTTTACATGATGTCCAAACGGGGAAACATGCATAAGAGTTATTTAATTTAGGGGGAACTAAAGCATACGAAGTTAAAGGGCGGTGTTTATTACTTGTTCATTGATTAAGGGTGAATTGAAAGATACTTCTTCTGTCAGCTCTATAGTACGCCTATGTCAGGATTCTAAGTTTGTCATCATTAAAAAGGGGGAAATTGTTAGTTGTATGACCTAGCCCCTTAGTTTGTTAACTGATAATGCCTCAATTTTAATGATAACAAACTACCTTATGAACTAATATGTGTATTGAGTGAGATATCGCGGGAAATTGATAGGCCTTTGAGTTACTTAGGAAGATTAAGTGTGGAAAGCAACGAGCTTAAGAGAAGAGACAAGAGCGAGTTCAGCGAGAAGACAAGCGCTCAAGACGCTTAACTAGGAGCAAGGGAACCGAAAGATACTGAAGGGGACCGAACAATGAGAGTGAAGGATCGAGCTGCACAAAGTAACACGCTACACAAGGAGGACGCGCTCAAGGGGACCGAAGACACTCAAGGGGACCGAGCGCGTATTTATGGAAAGAAATCATCCTAGAAGCTAAAGAAGGAAAGAGAGCTAAAGAAGGAAAGATTTGATTCGCCAAGAGTTTTACCAGATTCGAGATCGTAATAGTTGAAGCTAGTTTGTCATTATATTCGGCTAGTTTAGGTTTAATATTTTATTTATTATTATTCACTTGCTTTTAGGTAATTAGTTCCCGGTGGTTATGCCATAATATAAATAGCCTAGTTTATTATCCTTATACTGTGGTTGTCGAACTAGAGAGAAAGAGTTCATCTTGATTTAGAGCTTAGGCAATAGCTAGGAGAGTTGAGAGAAACTAAGAACTCTGTGTTCGCCTAGTAGTTGTAAGTCTCAAAAGAAATCAAATCAACCAATGTTTTGGAATTGAAGTGTTTATTTGTTTTTAGTCTTATATTTCTCACAAAAGATTCTATCTTTAATTAGACTAAGCTCTTCACGATCTACACTGATGCATTGACCCTCTCTAAAAAACTAGCTTTTACGACTGATCAATTGGATGAGATTATTACTTGTCATTGTAAACTTGTTGTTTCAGATAATTAGGTTTGATTTTGCTGGTAATATATCTATAATTTTTAAAGGTACTAAAGAGAGGAGGCCCTTAAATTTTGAGTGACAAAGGAAATTAAAGTTGGTGAAATAGAAAGGTATCTGAACTTTTTTTGGAACTGAATTTGCCGGTAATATATCTGACTTTTTTTATACTATTATCTTCACTGAAAGTTTTATTCACATCCAATGTTTTGTTTCCTATTTTCACAAGGCAATATAATCAAAGTTCTAGTAAGCTCCTATCCTTTATGTATTTGTTCATGAAAAAAAAAGAAAGAGAAAATGACAAAACCCCAATCTTCGACCATCTTTCTCTTCTGCCTTCTCATCCTTATTTATTTTTCTCTCTCCTGCTTCAACTGGTCTATTTGCCTTAACTAAAGCTCATCTGAACCCAAAATCAATATAAATGATATAAAAAATAAGCAAGATTTTACTTCAGAAATTTTCACCTACACATATCTTCTCTTAATAGTCCTACCGGTATTCTCTTGCTTGATTTCTACTAAAACTGATATTTATTGGGCTCTGATTTGCTGTGATAATTTGGACATTATGAAGGCTCTCTATGGTCTTGAATTAGTGAGCAGCTAGAGTTAAATGGTTGTTTCTTATATGTTTGTATTTATTATACATAATACACACATAATTATGTCCCATTATTTGTATAAGATTTGATCTGCTTATAGTAGCTGAAAGATGACTAAAATCTGCAGTTAAGATAAACTGTTGATCAACGTGGCACATTTAATTGTCTATATAGTAATATGCTTTTACTCTCCAACCAGAAAGGCATCCTTGTTTTTGTCCATAACAAGATGAATCATGCTTAATGGATAGGGTACATTGTGTGGAAAGTGGTGAAGAAAGTTCGGAGAAAGAATACCCTTAATCTCTTATGTGCCACATCTCGCATGAGGTTAACCATCTACATGAGGGATTAAAGAATGTAAGTAACCTATTACGTTTAATTATTTATAAGACATTGAATTATGTTGTAACTTGCATTTTACTATCTCTTGGTTGCTCACTTGACAAGACCCTTCCTCAATATTGTATGTTAATTTTTATAATCTCAGTGTAACTTATATGATAGTTCCTAAATAAATGGCAAGCTTCAGTTAATTGGGTCTTTCATACCATTGCCACAACTTTAAGTAGTTTGTTTCAGCCTCCGATGATATATTTTTAATTGAGTAAGTGAAATATGGTTAAAGTGTTAACGATTTGGATATTTCTTCCACTACTTAGCAATACTATTGATAGGAAAAGGAGGTTAGATAGTTTTATGAAATTAAGCAAGGTTGTTTAAGGTTGAGGTTTTGGTTTAAGAGGCATAGCGATTAGCCAATTATACATGTGAAAAGGCATATGTTTACTGAAATTTTCAGTTTGAGTTAGAGTTGAATGATGAACCAAAATCGTGAAATGTAATCAATACCATGCTGAAGCTTGAAGGTCTTATAGTGCTAATTGTTACCTCAATTATCAATGTATTTACTGAATTGTGCATATCTGCAGGGTTTGAAATCGAACTGGAGAAAAACTCTCCAGCCTTGGGTTGTAGTGTAGTCTGTTTAAAGGAGTCACGTATAAATGGCTTGCCATGTAATGATATAAGTTATTCCCCACCTTTTATTTATGATTCTGTGCTTCTGAAGTATTAAATAATAATTTCCATAGTATGTCTTATGTATGAAAAAGACTTCTGGTAGGTTGACATGTCCATCTATTCTAACATTATGCCATTTCCTATGTTTTATCTCTTTAGCTTCTACCTTTTGGGTAATTTGTTTATCTGAACAACGTACTAATTAATACAATTTTTGTAGTTACTTGACCATTCAGTTTGTGGACTTCTTTTGGAAGAGAGTGAAATCAGAAGGCAAAATGTATGTGTTGCAGTTGTATAATCAGCCTGCATTTGCTGAGTTGTTAAACCAGTACTCCTGTCATGGATACAGGTATATAGCTATAGTACACAGTAATTTTGCAGGTGATATGATGCAAAAGCATCATTGTATAGACCTCAACCAGAATGTTACATAATTGAGAGTGAAAAGTTATATGTCTGAGGAGTTTTTTTTTTCTTTCTATCCATGACTACCTTTTATTTATGACTATATGAGCATAAAGGGCTACAATCTTAATATATATGTACATGTTGGTACTGCTAGTGTTCTCTCCTTACTACGTGGTATTATTGATCATTCAGAGTCGGATAGATATGCAAGTGCTAATTTCTCCGTCGGTGATAAGGAGGTTAGATTTCCTATCCATCATGTGTGATGTACATGCTAGATTTTTACAGGCTAGATTGTAGAAATTTGAATTTGAACTTGTTATGTTTATTTGTCTCTTTCAGATCATGCAATTGAGAAATACTATTGAAAGTATTATTCTTGAGAAGTCCATCAAGGATGAAGACTTGTTGGTTGCCACTTACTATTTATCTTTATTTGTCTCTTTCAATATAATTAGGATTATGTAACACTTACTATTTATATATATGAGTTGCAAGCTGGTTATAATACTTTTGGTAAAATTAAGTGAACAATTATATTATAGGATTTTAAAATGTTGATATATTGTATTTGGATTATTATTAGCAATTTCAGGTTATTAATGTGACTTATACAGTGTGAGATTCGTATGAATAATACATTATATATATATAGGAAAGTGGATCGGTATATTAAGCAAAAATCCTTTTTCTAGATAAAAAGATTAGCCTTTTAGCGCGGATATTGGAGGAATATAGCCCGGGCGTGTGCACTCATGCGTTATTAGATATTGTACTTTACAGCCCGGATATTGTATAAGAGAGGTCCGAGCGAAAAGTATTCTTTCAGCCGCGCTCTCTTTCAAGTATAGATCCCGGGCGTTTGTAATATTCCTCCGGGCTGTTTAACTTTTTAGCCCAAAGACCTGAAGCCCGGACCTTTTTGGGCTATATCGGGGCTCTATTGCCTTATACGCCCGGGCTAAAAAGCAGTTTTGTAGTAGTGCAGGTTGAGCTATTAATTTGAGTGACTTGATTTTTAAATGTTGATATATAGAGTTGAGGAAGATTTGTTTTCTTGTCATTGAACGAAGCATGCCAGGAAAGAAAAGTTTCTTTTTGATTAACTTATCATCTTTATCATTTATATGTCACTTGGATTGAAACAATCATTGCATATTATTAAGATTCATTGTGATCTACTTGTTTGGGATACATAAGGATCAAGTATGGGGACGTCAATAACATGCATTTAGGTTAGAGTAGTTCATGTTTATTTTCCATTTGTTAGTCTCTTGTTGGGGTTGGAGTCTGTGTATTGTTGAGTGCAAGTATTTGAGAGTTGAGGTGTTGATGTTATCCATTGCTATCAAGTTCTCTCATACTCGCTGAGACCTTCTGCTTCATGGAGGAGTTAGCATGCTTTTACTTAATCGAGGACGAGCAAGGTCTAAGTGTGGGAGAATTTTATAGGCTCAATCTAGATGGTACCAAGAGTGGTTTTTAGGTTTATATGGGTGCGTTCGGAAGCATTTAGTCGTTAAATGAACTACATGAGACATCGGGACTAAAGACGACGAAGTGAAGATGAAGAAGCATAAGAACGAAGAAGAAGTCTGCAGAGCCTAAACCGTTGTCGCAGTCAATCGACCGCGGTCGCGCCACTCAGCGATGGGCAATATTCAACAGAGATCGATCCGTGATTTCAGTCAACCGTCCGCGGTCCAACCGGTCTTTGGACCAGACCGGACCGGACCAATCATTCCGGTCCGGTCCCCGGTAATGAAAAATCGCGGTCCACCGCACCAGACTGGACCGAAAATTTCAATCCGGTCTGGTCTGGTCTATTTGTGCATCCCTAACTTAGAGAATCAAATTTCAACGAGGATAAGTCGCCTAATGTTCGTCGTCGCCTTGCTTTCAAGAGTGAAGATTCGAATGATATACACCATGAGACACTTCCACTCCTCGGAGGTCCTTGAAGACCAATTATTATAGCTAGCGAGTCCGAGGATAGCGGTTCTTCACACCCGAGCAACCATTGCAAGCCATTTGAGCTAAACACTTCATCTTCGGGCAGCGATGAGGAGATAGATTCCTACATCGTACAACACGTTGTGGCAATCAATTGTGAGGACAAGAAGGAATCCAGTAGAGATGAGACATCATATGAGGACGAGTTGTCATCAACTATCAATGAGTTCGAAATCTACGAGATGGGGAGGAGTTTTATTGAGGCGTTTAGAAACATATAAGAAGATTCTCCCCTCTAACCGGAAATGATGACAAGCCCAGTCTCTACACATATTCTAGATGAGACTGCGACCAACAAGGAGAAGAAGGAGCAAAAGGCTCTAAAATAAAGGGGAAAAAAAGGAGGACCACAAGCCCATGAAGGAGGAGGACCCCTGAATGTTCACGATTCCAATCAACATTGTGAAAATGTATATTGACCGAGATCTACAAGATCTAGGTGCATCCATCAATGTCCTTCCTTCTTATTTATACTATGATCTAGGTCTAAGCCCAATGCAATTCCCTAGAGTAGCTATTCAATTGGCTGATAAGACAAACGTGCTCCGATTAGGTAAATTGGAGAATGTATGGGTCCGTGTGGGTGAGTTTACTTTTCCCATATATTTTTACGTTATGGACATAGAGTACGATCCTAAGGCGGTGCCTGTCATTCTAGGGAAACCATTTATCAAAACCGCGAGTGCGGTAATAGATTTGCGAGCAGTCATAACTACGTTGGAGTCGGTAAAAAGACTGTTACATTTCCAATGGACGGTACTACTACCGATAACCCATTGATTTATCTTCTTAAAGGGGTGGAATTAGTTGTAGCGGGCTTGGACACTGGACTAACTTTACCAGGAGGATCTATCCCATAATTTTAGATTCTCTTGTCTAGGCTGAGCACAACACTACTAGGAATCCGTAACAAGCTAAGTGTGGGGAAGCCGAGAAGAAGTCTGGATCCAAGGAAAACAAGCCTAGGAAGAAACACCAACAAGATCATACTCACAAAGCTGCGAATTTAAATGGTCTTGAAATTTTGTGAGTGAAAGCTCCCAAAGGTGCGGACAACACTCCCGTGAGTTGAGCTACATGAGAGTCGATCCATGACTCTAAACAAGGCACTTCTCGGGAGGCAACCCGATTTATGGTAGTTTTATTATTCTCTTTCTCTTAATTTAGTTTGCATTTTTTGAATTCGTTGGTTAAATCGAGTCAGTAAGTCATTTTTCGCTAAATAAATTTTTGAGCTATATTGTAAAAATTCGTTTTGTCTTTTGAACTAAAATTTTCAAAATCGAGTGAAAGCAATGTTTTGTTAGGAAAATATGATGAGTGTGAAAAAGACATTAGCGATTAATAAAATAGAGTGTAACAAAATAGAGCGGAAGGAAAAATAGTAAAAAGAAAATATATATATATATATTGTGGGATTGAGGTAAGAAACGAAGGAAAAGTCTTTCAATGTGAAAAAGAAAGCGAGTGAGGGAGTGATTTAGTGTGAGATTGTCGATGAGATTCGAACCGAAAAATAAGAGATTTGTGTGAAAAGAAAGAGTTGAGAGTGTGTGCTTTTTTTGTGAGGATTCCTGGAAAATAAGGTCAAGATACAAAATTAATAAAATGCCCTCACTTTCTTTATCTGCTTCCTTCCCCCGCCAATTTCCGCAAACCCTTAGCCACACAAAAACCCATATTCTTCCTTTCCTTCCAATTCACCTCAATATATACACATTACCTCTTCCAAATTAAACCACAAAAAGCCAAAAACACTTTCTCCTTCCACATTCACAAGAAAACCCCCAAATTTCTGCATAAAACCAAATCGGCGCCCGCCTATTCGAATAGGATCCCGTCGATCGCTAGTGCGATGTCGATTTTTACAAAATATGAAAAAAAATCGAGCCCTAAACACATCCCATCTTCCCTAGATCTACAACTTGAGGGTTGATTCGGCTTATTTGGACATTGTGTGCTACCCGACTGGAGGTTTTGTTGTTGTTGACTTCCTTGCATCTTCATCGGCGCCCGCCCATTGTCATCGACGCCCGCCCACTTGTCGATCATCCATTGCTACCATCCGCGCTTGTGCAAGTTATTTACCGGTTTCAGAATCTTCCCATCAGCGATGGTCTACCATTATTGATGCCCGCCGACCTGTGCAAATTCAACATCCTGCAGAAAGCTCATCGGCGACCGCCGATTTTGGTCCACACCTCCTGATTTCTTCACTGTACGGTAATACTCTTTTTAGCCGAGTTTTTCAATTCTAAATTTAAATTATGAGTTCAGCAAATCGTGCATCCTCATTGGGGGTTGGTCCGAGCAGCGGGCCCGCGAAGAAAAAGGCTAAGAGAACCGAGACATCCAAAATCACTAATAATGTGTGAAAACAAGATATTATGAGCATAGTGTTCTTCGACGATTATTTTTGTTGGACTTTGAGGATCGATGATTGTGTGCCAGATATGCTTGTTCAAACAGGGTTTGGTGATTTTTTTCAGACTTGGCACGCCGACTTACGTAAGCTGGACGCAACCGTTTCTATCAACTCTTTGTGTCGACGAGAACATAGAAATTATTAGGTTCCCATTAAGTGGACAATCGATGGTGCTCAATTTCGAGGATCTGCATGAAATCTTCGGTGTCACCAAGACGGAAGTACCTTTTGCGACTGGCTAGAATTGGCACTTTGACTTTTGGCTATGGTCAACGGGTGTGCGTTATGACTCCCAAATAACAAACTACAATTATTCATGGTTGCACCCATGCCTTCGTCTCACCCATGAGGTGTTTCGTTGGGCATTCCTTGGCCAGCCGGGGGTAAACAACATCGCCATTCTTTATTTAAAGCTAATGTGGACGTGTACGCGGAACAGTACCACGATTGTGGATTGGGTGATTTATTCTTAAACAACTGCTTGAAGTTCCAAAACACGACGCATGGACGTATCTGTATTGGGGGTATGGTTACTATGATGTGGAACTTGCTACGGGTTGCTCGCCCCGATGAGCTGGGGGTTACTTGTTATTTCCAGTTCACCGTTGTTCGAATGAGGGACTTTCACATGATCCAGACAGACATTGTGTATCAGCAGGGTAGAGACTAGGAGGTCCACTCTTACCTCTTTGGCACCGGGAACATGCATTCGTTTGTGCTCTCTAGGCCCGAACCTTTGCCATACCCCATCTAGGGTTATGCAGATTGGGATCTCCGCCAGCTGGCCGGTACTGTTTTTATCCATGGCCTCCTCCACCAGCAGCAGAGTAGGAAGACTACGGTTGTATGTCCTATGAGAGAGTACATGGCCTAGACCAGCGCTTCACCGACTATTATGTGATCCAAGACACACGTTGGACTGCTCAGGACACTCGCTGTGTTGTAGAAGAAGCTCTTTGGGCTACGCATGACGCTCATTAGAACCATCAGGATGAGCAGATGCAGCAGATGATGCAAATGATGTAGAACTGGGATGCTTTCGCTAGGTCCCATTACCCTAGCTATCCACCACCACCACCAACACCACAGTAGTAGCGGTATTCTTCTATTCTCCCCTTGATCTTATTTATGTACGATATTAACCTTAAGGACAATGCTTGGTTTAAGTGTGGGAGGTAAATTTATATTCGTTACTTGTATATGTTCTCTATAAATCTGAAAAAACACAAAAAATTGAAAAAATTGAAAAACAAAAGGAGGCATAGATGAAAAGAGCCAATTTAAAATTCTGGGATGAGTGAAAACCTTTCGGGGCATTCAGGTAATAAGCAGGCAATCTGACTTTCATTAGATCTCCAGACAAGTAAAAATACTTAGTCTTTTCTTCCTATCTTTTCAATTGCAATCTTGGATGAAATTAGTTGCTATTTTATTAATTTTATTATTTTTGTGATTGTTTTTAGATTGGACCTTTATAAAGGAAAAATCCTAACATTTTAGGTTATCTCTTTATCTTTTTATCGCTTATGTTTGAGAGACGCCTAGTACGTTGTTTAAGGTTTCTCTTTTTCATCGCTCTACAGTATAGTTCTTGGGTGTTTTAACTTTCTTCTCCAAAGGTTAGTATGTTTCTTAATTATTTCATTTTTGTACACCTTTATATGGAGGGTTAAGCACCAATTTCATAGTAAAGCATTGAATTGTTATTTGGTTTGATAATTGAGTAATTTCGATTTATTAGCATGATTTGATTGTTTTTCTCTGAAATTATTGCCTATTGAATTATGTATTTTTATGCTAGATTGAGCACATAGGATTAAAGACTTTATTAATAATTTTTAGGATAAATTAATGGCTTTCGCTTAATTTATTCCTTCGTAACAAGCATGAACGCTTACATTCAGTTTGAACTAAGGATTAGTATAGAGAATTGCATTGTAGGTTAGTCGTGAAGTTCCTATTTTCTGGCGCTCTTAGCTTTATTGCTTCCATTTATTTTAACTATAGGCATTCGTTGTAGTTAATCAATTTGGTTAGGTTTAATATGCTAGGTTTGAGGCGCTAGATATTTGTCGTATAGGGGTAGGGTCATATATGCTAGGTTATGTGTTCTTTAGGAATTAGAATGATATTCATCAAACAAATAGCATGAATTTTCTTTGCTAAGAATAATTTTAATTAGTTTTATAAATCATTTTTTTTGTGATTTTCGTTAATTAGTTTAATCAACTGAGAAACCCTTCGTTTCATAAATAGATGTTCTCTATAAAAGTTTAAATAAGTTGATGCCTCTTGCACGTTCGATCCTTACTTCCAATATATTCTAATTAATAGGATTTAATGAAATGTAGGAAATAAAAGAGGTCAAGACATTTAGTCTTGCATTGTTTGCATAACAATATATTTATCTATCCATAAAACGATCCGGCAAACAGAACGACTATCAGTAGTCCTCTAAAATATCATCCATGTAGTTTTTTCTTCATGTTCACTTGCATATCATATCATGTATATCTTTAACCTTTTATATAATCTGTGTTTAGTTTTCTTTTCATCAATAAAGTTGTATCTGAAGCATATAAAAGTTAGCACATTCTTATGAAGTTCTCATGTTAAATGCCTCTAGCAACCCATTTTAAACAACTACCTAGTAATTTAGGTTATATTCATATGTTAAGAAAGAATTATACCTCCTCATGATCATCTTATTAACAAATGATTCATTTTTTCTTATGTGTAGAATTACAATGTTCACTCATCTTATCAAATATTGCTTTCTAATTTATTCTTGTTTAAAATATTACATAATCCTATCCTATTTGTATATTATCTATATCCTTTCTTCCTTTCTTTATGTGTTTATATTGAGTTTGGAATATCGAGGGTTATAGATGTTTGTGTAATTAGCTTGAGGTCGAGCTTCGAAGAACTCGCTGGAATCATTGTTCTCCTCCTTGGCTTCGTCCGACACTGACGTGACAGACACACAGGTGAGACCACTTCTTCCCCAGACTCCTAGAGTGGTCCAACCATGAAAGATGGTGATTTAGCACTTGATAGAGCTACCAACATACTTCAGAGAGTTACAATGCCTGAAAGGAGCTTCAACATTAAGGTGAAGAAATCCTTCACTAAGGGTGATTGTTCCTAGTAAGTATTGTTGTACTTTAAGCTTGTATTATATACTTATAACTTCATTGACAACTTCATATTGTTTTAAATTGTTGAGATAGTATCCCACATCAGAAGTTGGGAAATAAAGTGCCCACTATATAAACCCATGGATTACTCCTCATATTGCCAATTGGTTTTAGGATGGAACCCCATTGGGCTTGTATGTTAGGTCGGACTGCGCTTATGCGTGTGTACGTGCACGACCCTCTTGTCCGTGTTGGACGTAGGGTCCATGTAATTTGACATGGTATCAGAGCCGGGATTCGGCCTTGGGTCCACGAGTTGGTTGGGATGTTGGCTATAAATAGAATGAGATGCCTACCCACACTCGTTTGTTCAAGTGTCAACTTGGCCAGTTGAGGCCCATTACACTTGCAGGGGCGTGTTGAGATAGTATCCCACATCGGAAGTTGGGAGATAAAGTGCCCACTATATAAACCCATGGATTACTTCTCCTATTGCCAATTGGTTTTAGGATGGAACCCCATTGGACTTGTATGTTGGGCTGCACTGTACTTATGCGCGTGTACGTGCACGACTCCCTTGTCCGTGTTGGACGTAGGACCCATGTAATTTGACTATGTGAGTAGCTAATGCCAAAGTAGCATGTAAATCGTTACTCAGGAGGTTTAAAAGATTGTGAAGTGTCGCTCTAATTTGGTGAAATTGTATGGATTGTTGTAGTGAAACACTCCCAAGACCCGTACAGGTTCAGACGAGGTTGGTGCGATTTGATGCAAGGAAATGATCTGAAGAAGAACGATATGTGCTTGTTAACTAATGCTGACATATATGATGTCGAATTCTTCACAGCTTAGGATGTTTATTTTGGATGATGTTTGATTTAATTTTAAGGTTTTAGGGTTTATCTTTTGAATTGTAATCTCTTTGAACTTTGTGTAAAGATTTGATGATGTTTTAACTTAATTTGTAGGTTGTTAAAGTTATTTCTCTACACTTGTTGGAAGGATTACAACATCTGATGATCTTATTTATTTGAACCCTATATTTATCTAACCTTTAATTTATATCACATGATTTACTTGTCTTATATTGTTTCCATTATAATGTACATATAGTGGATGGTTTTAGTTTCCATCATAATTTGTATCACATGCTTTATTTGTCTTTTATTGTTTCCAGCACTTGTTGCACTACATATAGTACAAGATAGACCAAACTAATCAAAGTAGGGATAGAAAAGGATCACAATACATAAACATCCAACAACATTTAAACAATCTACAAAGAGTTTCATAATGTCAAGCTTAGTACAAATTCTTAGAAATTCCATAAATTAAGACATCAAGAATTTACCTATGCTCGTTTGTTCAACCAAATTTGATAAGCTATGATGTCCCAAATGTGACCCATTCCTTCACCCTCAATCTCCTCTACTACTTCACAGCGGTTATACAGTTGATCGATATCAATGTCTTCATCAAGGCTTGGATCATTACACTGTTTGATAGTATACAGTTTTTTTAGTGCAAAACAAACAATGATAATACCAACATGTGTTGCAATGATGTACTGTGGGATACCCTTTGAAATTTTCTGTCTCTTCTTCAATACACCAAAGCACCTCTCGATCATTATTCTCAAAGAACTTTGAACCTTGTTGAACCCTTCTCTCCCGTTCATTGGCAACTCTCTACAAAACTGTGATAGATGGTAGTTGACCTTTGAATATGGTACCATATAACCTGTTCTACTGAAAATCCTTGTCACATAAATAATACCTACCTGCATATCATACAAGTTCTTGATAAAGTGTTAATGTCTCAATTGTTTTTTGAAACTAACAAATATAAGTACTATGAAGAGTTAATTATAACCTGGAAGAGGATGAGGTAAACTCAAACATAATGTTCTTACAACATGATGAAATGATTTTTCATCATGTGCACAACCTTCCGATCCAATACTTATGAATGATAAACACGTGTCGAAATCACATACAACCATGATAGTGAATGAGCAAAACAAATTCCTTCCAAAATGTAAATTTGTTAGTTTAAGCTTGAGTAGCTTCGACGATCCGCTTGTTTTGATGATGATAAACACATCATTTGATATCCATTGTGTGTGATAAGCTTTCTGGGAATAGATCGAGGAGTTAGAAGAGTAGCTTTGACACAAGTGGAAAAGCTAGAGACTAGCTTTGACCCTAGCGGGGAAAGCGAGTTTCGCCAAGGCAGTGTCGAAGGAATAAAGAACGAAGAAAATAAAGACCCAAGTATTGATTTGTGAAGAAGGAAGGACTAGCTAAAGCGGAGAGAGTCGCTGCGAGCTAGTGGATCATGCTTCAAACTCAGAGAGAGTGTACAAGTGATCAAGTGCCAAAGAGAGTGTCCTACGCAGGAATCATACATCAGCGCGTAGAAGAGTCGGGCGCAGTGAAGGGAAGGCCGAGAAGATAAGGATAGGGGAATGTGCGATTTCTACCTATTGATAGTGATTAACAGGACAAAACGGTTTAGAGAAGTGCAAGTGGTGTGGAGAGGATTGCCAAGCTGGACAAAACGGTTTCTCAAGAGAAGAAGCACAAATGCGTGTAGAATTGTTGATACACTCCATGAAGGGATCGTTCACACGGATTGCCAACGTGGACATTTTTATTTCCATACATTATATGATTTGCTTTACTTGGAGAATAAGTTTAGAAATGCTATAAATATGTGCAATAGGTGATGTTATTCACACAAGAGCTGAGAAGAGCAAAGAAAGCTAAAGGCTTTAGAGAGAAAGCTAGAGAGCTGAGTGTTTAGGGCAAGCCTCACTTGTTGAGAGGAGAAAGAAAGAGAGAATTGGTAAGAGTCATAGCTAGAGGCAAGATACTCTTATCCAAGGTCGCGGGAGGTTAGTGTGTGGTCTAAATCATCTTGAGAGTAGAGAGGATCACTTGTATTGAGCTGAACATAGATTGTGTTGAGAGAGAGTGTTACGAGTATTTGTAATTACTCTTGATTAATATAATCTAGTTAGTGGTGAGTTTTATCCCGAGCTTAGGAGAAGCTTAGGGTTCTCGTCTTGGAAGAATCTTGCATTTGAGCCGAACTTATCATCTAACAATTTAAAGTTCAAAGTATTGTAGCTAAACTCCTGTTCCGCAACTCTAACACACTACCTTACTAGCTTGTTCTATTTATGTTAGAGTCTAGACTAGCTTTCAAGTGTTTTTAACTTCCGCATGTTCAAAATACTTAAGAAAGGTTATCGAGTTACTCTTTTATAACTGTTAGCCGATCAAAGCTACTTGATCCGTTCTAAACGAAGGTCAAAAACCTACAATTGTTATTAGAGCTTTGAACGCTCATTTGCATTGATTCCTACTCTCTAGTCTGAATCATGGGCAAAGAAAAAATGTTTTAAACCTAGGAATCTTTGAGTTGAGCCTCATATCTTAGATGAGGGTGAAACTAGACTGATGGCTCACTATGACTAGAAACTATATCCAACAAACTGACTATCAATGTTGGAGGATCATTGACAAAGGTGAATAAACTCTCAAGGATGAAACAGACACATACAAATGGGGACCAACAGAGTATGCTACGCTTGAGAAGAATGAAAAAGCGAAGCAACTCATTCTAAATGTTGTCTCTCGAAAGGACATCGACGAGACCATGTCACTGCCCACAACGAAGTTCATGTGGAACGCTATAATAGATGTGCACAACGACAATGAGGATATGAAGAACAATCACTGATTTGAGCTTTCCATTTGTTAAAAATGGGTAAAAGTGAGTCTGTTTGGACTATCATTCTAGATTCCAGGTACTATGTGACAAGATGTCCTCTACAGGACTGAAGGTACAACCCTGGAAATTCTCTTTAGCTTTTATTCATGGAGTTAACACTAAATTCGATACAACTAAACGTATAAGGCTAATGAAAAAATAAATGAAGGAGTTGGTTGTATCTTTACTTGCTGGAAAATTAAGAATACATGAAGTTGAGGATCAAAAGGAGTTGTTAGCATCGAAGGAATCCCAAGGAGTAGCTCTTAAGCTCTCCCACGTTCTTTAATAGGTTGAAGATAATGATGAATCATACAATGAAGAAGATCAGGAAATAGCTATGATGACCAAGCTTGTCAGAAGGTTCTTTAAAAAGAAGAATGGCATAACAACGAAAGATTACAATCCAACAAAGCTCAAGCATGTCACATGCTACAACAACTCAAGTAAAGGACATTTTGCCAAGGATTGCATAAGTACAAAGGTGGACGCTAAGGATGAACAAAGTGGATCTGAGACACCACCTAGAAAGCCATTTGTCACCTTATGGGGCAATTCGGATGATGAGGTGGACGTTGGAGAAAAACCAAAGAAATGTTTATTCGTCACTAAAGATCCAGGTCCTGAACTTTACTTTGAGGTAAGTCTTCTTGAACCTAAACTCTCCTATATACCCTTTCTCTCCTTATATGAGGGTGTACTCAATCAAGTGAGTCTATCTGAAGACAAGCTTGATTTGAGCGATTCTAATCCCTCACAGTTTGTTATGACTATATCTGAGGAAGAGTTTAATCAAGAGAGTCCAAGCTTGACACGGGCGATTCTTTTAAGACTCAGCATGTATGTACTAGGCCCTTAAAAGGAAAGCGGGGACAAGCACAAGCACATTGAGTGTTTACTTTTAGAGGTAAACCTCACCAAGTGCTAGATTTGAATGATGATATTTGTTTTCAGAGAGTTCCTACAGCAGTGAAGATGAAAGTTCTACCTTCCAGTTCTCGAATCGCGGGCTCTAACGTTCGTACGATATTAATACTTCATTGGAAACAAAAAGCTTGATTCTATCTTGTAGGATCGTGTTTTATCAGTTATTGATCGATGTCTCTATAGTTCATGAAGCTATAGATGCACAATTATAAGTACAAGACGCGCTTTCGTACTTAGAATTGTGTTTGACCCAATTGGAACACTTAGTAATGAATTTACTAATGTCCTCTTATGTGGAAATAGGTCAGACAACAATAAAGCGCACTTTAAGCTACTAAAGCGCACTAAAACTTGCACGGAAGAGTTCCAAAACAATAAGAACCCTAAGCCACTACTTGGCTCGGGATAAAACTCACTCTACTATATTGAAAGAAAGAGATTACAACCTTAGCTTCAACAAGAGCACATGTCAACCTTCTGCACTCTTAAGAAGCTCACTCTCGTACTCTAACTTCTTACAATACACTACGTTCTAGCTCTAAGAACAAGACAATTCATTCTGATTACAATAAGCTTCTCTCAACTCGTCTATGCTCGCCGTGCCTAGAGTGATAGCTACAGTTCCCTATTTATACATCAAAGCTAAGATACAACACACTTAACTTGTGATAACAATTTAGAAACTAAGCTAGCTTGCCACCTCATCAATCCGTGTGCTCAATCAAGTTGTTAGAAATGATCAAACTGATGGAGTTGATTTGGTTTTGTTCTTCTATTGTTGATCGTCGCCACGTATGCAAACCGTTCCATTCACAAGCTAATCAACTTCCTTCCACGCTGGCAATCCTTGGAGTTGCCTCAAGAAATCTTCAAACCCTTCTCGCACCCCACGTGCACTCAGTTTTCGATTTCCCACTCACCAACCTTTACCTAGTATTTGGGAAGCTCTATTTTGCAAGTGTGTGCACCCTTGCTTCTGTGGACTCTCATTGATCAACAATACAACTCTGCTTTATCTAAAGTGCCCTCTTGGCCTGAGAAGCTTGATTCCTCTTGCTTCTGGACTTGATTGGAGTTGTTTAAACACCGCTGTGAAACTAGCTTTCTCCGCTTGGCGTTAAGCTTGACTGGAGCAGTCGAAGCGCGATCTCTTAGTGATGAAAGCGCAACCCAACAAGTCTTATGATTACCTGGGTAGCTTAGAAACACAAAGAGATTAGATAGATAAGTTTGTTATCATCAAAACAAAGAGAAATACATTGAGTTTCATATTTGACTATCAAAGCTCAACTAACAATTTCCCCCTTTTTGATGATGACAAAATTTTTACAGGTAAGCTCATATTCTTTCCATAATGATCAAATGAAGACAAAAGACTTACGAATTTAATCATATATTCAGATTCGGAAATAGTTCGAAGTACCCTTACCAAGTACTTAAACAACAGTTTCTTATTCCCCCTAAGACCAAGAAGGTCTTATACTTCCCCCTTAATCAATGAAGGGTGTACCTCTATTCTTCCCCCTTTTGACATCATCGAAAAAATCAAAAGCTTAATCATACAATAAGAAAGATAGTAGGTTGCGCTTTTCAAACTATGAATTTGGTTCAAGACATATGATACTGAACACAAGTAACTTAAGCAACCAAAGTATCACATTAGCAAGCTATCAGAAATATGAAAGAAAAATGCATACTTCATTCGAGCAAGTTATCATACAGCCAAAAAGCAGGTTAGGAACCCTAGGGAGCTAGTTCAAAATACACCAAAGCATAGGAGAGAATAAGAAAGACAGACAAAAGCGCTATACGAGCGCAACCACCACAAACAAACACTAATTTCCACAACGGTCATCCGCGACAATCATGAGCTGAATAATGCGATCCATCCCGGTCTGAACCAGCTTAGCAAATTTCTTAAGGAACTCACACATCTCCCCCATACAACGTTTAACCCTTTCATGGTGCTGATCCAAGGCAGCTATAATACCTGAAGCATCTGTAGAGCTAAAAGAGGCTGGAGGACGGGGGCTATGGTCAGATCTGGAACTAGACGGATGCGCTCCTTCTTGCTTGTAGAGCAGAATAACAAATATAGCATCGTAAGTGAACAAAGTGGAGCAAGCATACTCTTGGAGGTCATTATCATAAAGCGAATCGGCCTTTAACATTTTGCAAATGATATGAGGGAAGGGGAGAGGACCTGAAGTTGCAGCGCGACAAAGGACCAAGTGGCTCATCATAATCTGAGCTGTGTTGACCACTTGATTCAAGAGGACATATGCCATGATACAACAGTCGGCAATAGTGACCTTCTCTCTGTCATAATCTCTGGGAGTGATGTTGGTGATGATAAAGTGATGCAATAAACGACGACTGGGCTTGAGCAAATCCACTTTAAGACTGCGCTTGGGCATGGGAGAACTGAAAACAATCTCCTTGAGCTGTTTTGAACCCGCTGGCCAGTTCTTCTTGTACAACCGGCCAAAACCTCTCGATTGACCTCTAAGCCCAATGGCCTTGGTCAAATTCTTCACCAGAAAAGTTTCCCTTGAATTACCACGCCAATGAAACGAGACCTGGGTGTATTCGGGATTAGCAGCGTGCGACTCCATGGTAGCATAGGACTGATAAACCATGGCATCGTTGCAGTGGGCAGGTTCAGTCTCAAGCTTGTCCCATCCTTGCATACTCAGCCAGCTAGAGAACTTCTTCACATGGACTGAATATTTGAGCTCGGCCAAAAGATCCTGAGTGACAATCTCAGGGTAGAGGAAGGTGCGCTTAGCAATACCTTGAGGAATTGGAGGGAAATCATTCGCACCAGTAGACTTGGTTCACTTAGATCGTTTAGATGTACCTTTCGTTGGGAGAGCCTCTGGGGAGGTGAATCGTGCTCAGAGCCATCAGAAAACTCGACATGCTCAACATCCAGGGCCTTGCGCTTTCGCCCATGTCGACGGACCATGTCACTTTGACGGTCCACTCGTTGCGTTGAGGGATGTAGTAGAGAGACAGATCCAACATGTGGGATCACAAATTCATCATATCCGGACTCAGAAGGGAGAGAAGATATCAGTTGATGAGGAGACATAAACTGAGATGTAGCTAACCTGGAGGGAGTGGTCGTATCTATGTCGAGCACACCCTTACCCTTATCAGGAGTGAACAACAACTTCCCCAGATTCGCTTTCTCCTTGGGGAGATCTGAGGGAGTCGCCTCTTCCTTCTCTGTAGCAAGATCAGCTATTACCTTGGCCATAGTGCCTTGATCATAAGCAGACTGAGCAAGATCCTTGGACACGAGCTCCAGGTCGATTGGTGGATCCTCGGGAATGGGAATGATTTCTTTGGTGGCTAGGGTAGAAGCTAATGGATTTTGAGAGGATGCGGTGATTTGAGGAGCTGGGGGATTGGTGGAGGTAGAGGGAGCAGTGGATGAAGAGGATTGAGCTTTAAGAAGAAGCTCAACCTTTTCTCTGACCTCTGGATCAAGTTCGTCAAGGTTAAGGTTTAGGTTTTCCATGGTAGTGTTTGAGATAGGGAAAGAGAGAGGAGCGATATGATCAGAGTTTGAGAGAGATAGTCGGCAAGTGAGGAAATGGTAGGGTAAGTCTGGGAAGGACAATTACCTCGTATATATAGGCGCTTGCAACAAATCTCAATCGATTAAATCAACAGTCCGGATGCTTTCAGAAGGCAGCTCAAGAGACGGCGAAGTGGTCCAATAGAAATGTAGGACGTGACAAGCAGTGCAGCCCAACGGCTATAAACACAAGTTACTGTAAAAAAGAGTCGTTACCTCTGTAAAAGTAAAAAAAGCACTTTACCTCTTGTGCTAAGCAATCTCAAAAACCACATACAAACTAGTCGTTATATTGGAAGCTCAATGAAGATCCTTTCCACCAATAAAAGCTCAACCAAAGTCACAAATTCTCAACAAAATCTGATGAAGCTCAATGCTGACTGAATACCGCTTGATACGTGTGTGTGATGTCCAATGTCAAATTTACCAACCACTATGCAAATAATATAATGAACAGGAAATGCACATTTCAATTGGGACATTAGAGCATTCAATCACTCAAGTAAGATGTGAGCGTATGTGCATATAATGAGGAATTGAGCTTTTTGTCACCAAATGAATAATTATCTAATGTGGAGGTTAATTAGGGTCGAGAGAAGCGTAACATTTAGTCAGTCTAGGGACACCTAATGCAATAGATCATTTCTTAGGCGTGTAATATGGGTAGAAGACGATCACCATTATCAAAGTTTTGGCAAAGAATAGCATGCAATTGACTAAGATCATATCAAATCAAGATTAACTAGAAAGATAAGTTTAGAGCTAATTCAGTTTGATGAACAACTAAAAAGTATGAACGAATTAAGCTTTTAAGCGCAAGCCACTAAAGTTCTTAGATTGATATTAAGCTCGCTAGTTCTAGTCAATAGGGAGAATACTTACAAAGCCATTGCCTCAAAGCTAATGGAGCCGCATAAGACCAAGTTGAACCCGAAGGTTTAAGAAAGTTTGTCGAATAAGCGCTTTTGTAAAGATATCCGCTATTTGCCCTTCTAAAGATACATGACTAAGCTTAATGTTCTTCTGCTCCACATGATCACGTAGAAAGTGATGGCGTACATCAATATGTTTGGTCCTTGTATGATGTACTGGGTTCTTGGACACACAGATTGCGCTGGTATTATCACAGAAGATAGTAATTGTACCGAGCTGAATACCATAATCAATTAGTTGTTGCTTTATCCAGAGAACTTGAGCGCTACATGAAACCGCTGCTATATATTCAGCCTCTGTTGTTGAAAGTGCAATGCAATTCTGCTTCTTGGATCCCCAAGAGACAAGACACAGTCCAAGAAACTGAGCCATTCCACTAGTGCTCTTGCGGTCTGCTAGATAACCTGCATAATCTGCATCGGTGTAGCCAACAAGAGATAGACCGCCCCCTTTGGAATACCAAAGGCAAAGATCATCAGACCCCTTAAGATATCTAAAGATGCGCTTGACAAGGGTTAGATGTGAAGCACGAGGGTCTGATTGTGATCGAGCACATACATTATTAGAAAATACTATATCAGGTCTAGAAGTGGTCAAATACATGAGAAAACCAACCATACCTCTATACATTGTTTGGTCTACCTTCTCAGCCATAAGATCTTTATCAAGCTTCGTTGTGGTTGAGAGTTGTGTAGGACATGATTTGCTATCCTCCATATGATACTTCTTGAGTAGCTCCTTGATGTATTTTTGATGAATTTCTATACCTTCGTCAAGTTGGTTAACTTGAAGCCCGAGGAAGTACTTGAGCTCACCAATCATGCTCATGCTAAATTTCAGGCTCATGGTGTTCTTGAAATCCTCTACAAGTTGCAAGCTAGACAAACCAAATATAATATCATCAACATAAATCTGGACAATAAGGATATCGCCCTTAACTTCCCTGATGAAGAGAGTCTTGTCCACTAAACCTCTCTTATAGCCGTTAGACAGTAGATACTTCGAAAGACAATCATACCAAGCACGAGGTGATTGCTTAAGCCCATTAAGCGCTTTGTCTAAGAAGTATACATGATCTGGATAAGCTGGATCTTGAAAACCTGGTGGTTGCTTGACATACACTTCCTCATTCAAATTACCATTGAGGAAGGCAGTATTGACGTCCATCTGATACAGCTTCAATCCCTTATGTGTAGCATAAGCAATCAACAAACGAATAGCCTCTAGCCGAGCAACTGGTGCATACATTTCATCATAATCTATCCCTTCTTGTTGATTATACCCTTGAGCAACAAGTCGAGCTTTGTTACGTACCACTGCTCCACTATCATCCAATTTGTTCCTAAAGACCCAACGTGTACCAATGACGGCCCTATCACCTGGCCGGGTACTAGACGCCATACTTGGTTGCGCTTAAACTCTTCTAGTTCCTCTTGCATGGCAATAATCCAGTTTGGATCCTGAAGCGCTACTTGTATAGTCTTTGGTTCCTGTAAAGAGACAAAAGCACTACAAGCTAGCAAGTTAAGAACATTAGAACGAGTTTGGGTACCTTTCTCAAACTGAGAGATGATTTCCGAAACTGGATGGGCATTCATTTGTTGATGATTCCGCACCGTGACCTCAGTATTATCTGGTAGTTGCATTGTGGTAGTCTTGGATACATCTCTAATTCCACCAGAAAGATCACTTGGTCCCGCTTGGGGACTGCTAGTTCGCGCTTGACCACTACTAGATCCCGCTTGAGAGCTAGAAAGTCCAGCTGGAGTAACTGAGGGTGTTACCTGACCTAATCATGATGGTGAAGGTGTAGCTTGATCGTCATTTGATGGTCCACTTCCTTGATCGGTATCCTGATTGTCGTCCTCTGAAGTAACTTCATCACTTGGATTGCTAACCTTAGAAGCCAAAGGACGAGAAGCGCAACCTCCGCA
Source organism: Phyllobates terribilis (assembly GCF_046119375.1). NCBI lineage: Eukaryota > Metazoa > Chordata > Amphibia > Anura > Dendrobatidae > Phyllobates > Phyllobates terribilis. Next base: position 10,768 of record NW_027368392.1, on the reverse strand, counting down.
GTTGTCATCATCACTATCCACGTATGGGGAAGACATAGAAGAATGAGCTTGAGGAATGTGAGGAGAAGCTTGAGGTGGATCAGGGCTAGTAAATGGATCATCATTCATCTCTGCTACTCCATCGAGCTGGCCTTCATCAAACTTCACATGTATGCTATCTTCTTCCCTCTGAGACCTCAGATTGAGCACCCTATAGCCCTTGCTAGTAGGAGCGTAACCTATAAAGATAGCTTCGTCGTTCCTGGCATCAAATTATCCTAAGAGATCCTTCCCATTGTTATTAACGTAGCACTTGCAACCAAACACTCGTAAGTGAGAGATATTGGGTGTACGTCCTTTGAGCAATTCATATGGGGTTTTCTCTAGGATTGGCCTTAATAAGGCTCGGTTAGTGATATAGCATGCCGTGCTCATAGCTTGTGCCCAATAGTAAGAAGCAACACCACTTGAGAGTAGCATTGTTCGTTCCATCTCTTGTTGGGTCCTATTCTTGCGTTCTACAACACCATTTTGATCAGGGGTTCTAGGTGTAGAGAAATAATGATCTATACCCGTTTCATCACAAAATGATAAGAACTCTCCATTCTTGAATTCAGTTCCATTATCAGAACGAATTGCACAAATATGGAGCCCCAAACTCTTTTCTGATAAAAGCACATGAGTACGAAACTTTTAGAAGGTTTCACTCTTGTGTTTCAAGAAGAGAGTCCAGGTGTAGCGAGAATAGTCATCAACTATGACAAATATGAAGCGATTACCTCCCTTACTTTGAGTACGTAGTGGTCCACACAAGTCCATGTGGAGGAGCTCAAGAGGAGCCTTTGTCTGCACTACCTTGATCGAAGGAAAGGAGCTTCTAGTCGCTTTGGCCTTGGAGCAATTTGAGCAAGATGTCATTGATTCTGTTTTGATCCGATGAAGACCACGAACCAAGTCCTTGGACTGCAACTTGTGGAGTAAATGAAGACTAGCATGTCCCATTCTCTTGTGCCAAAGACTGGTCGTCTCATCAAGTGTAGCGAGGCACAGATTGCGCTTAGGAGTGTAGGAGTGGTCAAATAGGTATGTATTGTCAACTCTCTTGCCCTTAAGCAGCACCTCTTGCTCAGGGCTGACCACTGCACATTCGCTTGTGTTGAACCAGACCTTGTTTCTTCCTTGATCGCATATTTGAGCTACACTTAGTAGATTGAATCGAAGGTTCTCTACTAGATTCACATATCTGATTTGGATACACTTATTGAGATGTTCAGTGCCTCTAGCTTTGATATTTCCTTGCTTCTTTTCACCGGAGGAGACACTACCTCCCTCCTTAGCTTGAAATGAGAGTAGTAACTGTGGATCGCCCGTCATGTGACACGAACAACCACTATCAATGTACCACCTACTCTTCATTCCAACCTGCAAAAGAATAGATCAAGCATTGATCTCCCAATGAAGCTTTCGCTTCGTGGGAACATTATCCATAGCTATTGATGAAATAATCTTTTGAACTGGTTCATAATAGTTAGGATCGTTCAGATCAAGCACTACATGAGGTATCGCTTTATGAAGCGCACCTCCTTGTGCTAAAGTGCAACCGTCCTCGACAGGTGAATGCCGATAACTTCTACGCTTGCCCTTAGATTTAGCCATTGGATTATAGGACTTGTTATTGAGGACTTGCAGGTCCTCACACTCATGCCTAGCATGACCATTTTTACCACAGAAGGTACAGTAGTGGTTACCTCTCACGTAACCATACTTTCCCTTACCTGGTCTAAACGGTTCATTTTTCTCTAATATCGTAGGCTGAGTGGGGGTTTGTGCTTGTTTCACATAAATGTGGTGCGCTTTCTCCCCGTGAAACCACTCTTTGGTTTCAGATGGTTGATCTTCAAGGACCTTGATCCTGCTCTTCAAGTGAGAGTTCTCACTCTTATAAGCAGTCAAGTCCTGCTCAAGTGATTTGTATTTTTCAGAATAATCACTTGATTGATGCCTTGAATAGATGTCCCTTCTCATGGAAGTTGAAGCACGTGAAGTCTCGGACATCGCACTGCTTAGCCGCTGGATCCCGCTTGAATCCACCTTGTCTTTTGAAGAACTTCTTGACAAGCTTTGTCATCATGGCCACGTCACGATCATCATCAAGATCGTCTCCCTCATCGTCATTTTCCATCCTCTGGATAACTAGAGAGAGTTTAAGCGTCATGCCCTTGGTTTCCTTATCCGAATGTTTCTCTTCATTTTCCTTGATCTCATGTACCTTAAACTTCCCTGCAAGAACAGAGATAGGAAGCTCTCGTGTCGCCTTGGACTGAAGAAGAATTTGCTTGAGCGTAGTATACATGGAATTCACCCCATAGATGAATGCCATTGAGTACTCCCAAGGTTTCTTCTCCATTCCAGTTGTCAACATCTTATCATACAAGATCTGACAGCGAGAGTGGTAATCGGAGACTAGTTCAGTGTCCCCCATCTTAAGAGCACATAATTCTCTATTAAGCTCAAACAATCGGTTATCCTTCATATCCTCACTCCCTGAGTGCATATTAATAATAGCAGCCCACATTTCTTTAGCAGAGGGTAGAGACATTACCTTGTCGATATCTTTCCTGGAAAGCGCATTAAGTATAAGCTATCTAGCTTTTGCATTTTTCTCCATCAGCTGATACTCCTTCGCTTCCCACTTCGTGTCGTCTATCTCCATGATTTTTTCATCACCTTTCTCAATGATTTTCCAGTATTGATAGTCAGTTGGCTGGATGTAATTCCTGGTCATGGTAAGCCACCATTCTAGTTCCCCTTCAAACGAGTGTGTGGGGCTTAGCAAGAGATATACCAAGGTTGAAGCTCGCCATTGTTCGACTCTTCAAAAATCCTTAAGATCTGCAAAGAAGGATTAGTGCAAATTGGCTAACCAGATAGCTCTGATATCAATTTTAGGATCGTGTTTTAGCAGTTATTATCGATGTCTCTATAGTTCATGAAGCTATAGATGCACAATTATAAGTACAAGATGCGCTTTCGTACTTAGAATTGTGCTTGACCCAATTGGAACCATTAGTAATGAATTTACTAATGTCCTCTTATGCGGAAATAGGTCAGACAACAATAAAGCGTACTTTAAGCTATTAAAGCGCACTAGAACTTGCACGGAAGAGTTCAAAAACAATAAGAACCCTAAGCCACTACTTGGCTCGGGATAAAACTCACTCTACTATATGGAAAGAAAGAGATTACAACCTTAGCTTCAACAAGAGCACATGTCAACCTTCTGCACTCTTAAGAAGCTCACTCTCGTACTCTCACTTCTTACAATACACTACGTTCTAGCTCTAAGAACAAGGTAATTCACTCTGATTACATTAAGCTTCTCTCAACTCGTCTATGCTCGCCGTGCCTAGAGTGATAGCTACAGTTCCCTATTTATACATCAAAGCTAAGATACAACACACTTAACTTGTGATAACAATTTAGAAACTAATCTAGCTTGCCACCTCATCAATCCATGTGCTCAACTAAGTTGTTAGAAATGATCAAACGGATGGAGTTGATTTGGTTTTGTTCTTCTATTGTTGATCGTCGTCACGTATGCAATCCGTGCCATTCACAAGCTAACCATCTTCCTTCCACGCTGGCAATCCTTGGAGTTGCCTCAAGAAATCTTCAAATCCTTCTCGCACCCCACGTGCACTCAGTTTTTGATTTCCCGCTCACCAACCTTTACCAAGTATTTGGGAAGCTCTATTCTGCAAGTGTGTGCACCCTTGCTTCTGTGGACTCTCATTGATCAACAATACAACTCTTCTTTATTTAAAGCGCCCTCTTGGCCTGAGAAGCTCGATTCCTCTTTCTTCTGGACTTGATTGGAGTTGTTTAAACACCGTTGCGAAACTAGCTTTCTTTGCTTTGTGTTAAGCTCAACTGGAGCAGTCGAAGCACGATCTCTTAGTGATGAAAGCGCAACCCAGCAAGTCTCATGATTACCTGGGTAGCTTATAAACACAAAGAGATTAGATAGATAAGTTTATTATCATCAAAACAAAGAGTAATGCATTGAGCTTTCATATTTGACTATCAAAGCTCAACTAACATATCTTGCAGGTAGGAATGAATAGTAGAAGGCACGGAGACATATCTAAAGCTACTCTCATTTCACAAATAAGGAGGAGTTTTGTATCTCCTTCAGGGCTGAACCGAAGAATTCAAGCATGCTTCAATGTATAATGCACATCTCTTTCACTGTTATCTTAAAGGGGATGTACATAAATGTGGTAACATTTAGCTTTATTCAAAGCGAGTCTCATTCAAGAAACAAGCTACATATATATTTCAAGAGAGACTAAGATATGTTCAAGCGAGTCTTTAAGGATATCAAGTGATTCTTTATTCAACTCGATGAACTATATGTTATACTTTCATAAGAGAAAACGGAAACACCCTATCTTTTCTAAGGTGATTTGCTTGGATATATTTCTACGCCTTGGGCTTCTGTTGGGTTTTCTATCTTTTCTTATTAGCTGAAGCAAGATATGCACAGTAAATTTCTCCCATCCTTTGACTATGAATTAATACATTTTAATTCTATATTGGGAACTCTTGTTGAATTATTTTGCTTGCTTGCTTGATTTTCATGCTTATATTTTCACAAGCCAGTCTTGATAAGGTAGTATATTTCAATTAAGCTATTGATAATAGTCTTAGCAAACTGCATGCTCTTCTTGAGTGCAATAAATAGAGAATGGTGATCGTCTTCTTGCCTTATTACATGCCTATGAAATGATCCATTCCTACGGTGTCCCTTTCCTAACATTAATGTAAATCTTCCTTATTCCCTTGATAAAACCCACAATAGGAAGTGTTCATTTTTGTGTAAAAGCCAGTATCCCTCTTATGCACATACGTTATATATTCATTATGTGCTCAGTGTGAGCATGTTATGTCCCTAATTATGAAATGTGCATTTCCCGTTAATCCTTTACGTGCTTAAATGATACATTGGGTGCATATATACACTTGTTATACACTCCTAAGCATGATTAAGCGCTTGTGAAAGAGTCACTTCAGAGGCAGTCACAATCGCTTTTGGGTTTGCTTAATGACAAAGGTTGCTTAATAAAGAAGGTAATCTATTCCGGCTCTTAAAAGTGATGTCTAGATTTGTAGCCCAGTGATCTAATATAAATAGATTCAGCAAGGCTACGTGGCTCAGTGATCCAATTAAATGGATTCAGAAATGCCACACTTAGTCTTCACATCACATCTTAATAGGTGCCAGCGCATCTCTTGTAGTTGTTCCTGCGAGTATTTTGCAAGCAATGTGTCACTTGGTAAAGTGTTGCTCAGAAAAGCGTGTCTGCATGTATTCGTTGAAAAGATTTAGAGAAATATAGTTGTTGAGATATAGCCATTGTGAATCTATCGATTGAGCTAGGTGTTCCGTGATTTCAGCGATTTGTTTTGGTGTGAAATCTTACGGAGGAATGAAGTGTTGCAATATATAAACACGGGTATGCATTCATGGTATCCTTTATCATGTTCATTATCTCCCTTCTCTCTATAACTCAGTGCTATCACCAATTTCTACCTCTCTCTCTATCTCGCTACGACTTACTCTCGCCTCCTCAAAAAGCCCCAACTACTAAAACCCCAAAACATAAAGATCACAAACCAAATATGGCCGACAAATCTCCCCTTGCCAACCTTTCCAGAGAAGAGATTTTGGAAGAGCTCTGTCAAAACCAAAGCGTAGATCTTGATGAGATAGTACAGCATCGCCAACTTACCACTCCAACTTCGACAACTCCTCTGACTACACCTAAAGCCATGGTGTCTGGGTCTCCATCCACTAAGACTCCAGACTCACCGGTTGATAAAGAGCGATTCTCTCCTAAAGTCGTTGAGGAGACTTCCAGTGAAGCAAGTAAAGTGCTAGTGCCAGTTGATCCGACAACTGCCTCAGTTGCCGGCATCTTATCCGATCTGGCTAATGTTAAGTCAAGAGTCTTTACTACACCAACTAAGCAAGAAAAAGGTGAATCTCTTCTTCTTACTTCTCCTCCTAATCCTCCAGATCTTGCTGCTTTTTTCAGAGATGAGGATGGTGAGGGTTTTGCTCCAGCCCAGAACAGAATATTCAATGACGCTAAAAGTGCGTCTATATCCGTTAGTAAGCGGAAGTTGTTTGATATTGTGGAAGAAGAGCTTTTATCTGAAGAAGTAAGTGCAGAATCTTTGCCTCTAAATAAAGTCAAGAAAGAATAAAAAACCAAAACCGAAGAAGAAAGCTAAGAAGGAAGCAACTGCATCTCATTCAAAGTTTCCTCCCAACTCATGGTATTTCAAAGCGAGACATACTCGCTCCTCTGATAGTGCCTCCAGAATTCTAAAGGCAATCGAGGATGCTTCGGGCTCAGATCGGTTGAGATACTCGTTGAAAATGCAGAATTGGGATTCTCTCGAGACTGAGGTAAGCAAGGCTGATCTTGACCTAGTTAGGCTGTTTTATACTCGCTTTTCCCATAGTTCTTCTTCTTCTGGTGAACCGACTACTATAAAATTTGTGTGGATGAATAACACGGAAGAAAGCTTTAAAGTGAAAGACCTTGCAAAGGTAATTGGTCAAGATCCTGGTCGAGACGGCTCTTTGGTTGGGTTTGGTCGCTTACATAAGAAGAATTGGCCGGCTGGTTCAACATCAATCAAGGAAGCGTTATTTGGAAAGAATGTTCCTTCTACGTTGAAGACTGATCATCTTTCAGCATCCAAGCAACTTCTACACCACTTTATCATGAAGAATATAACGCCCAAAAACACTAACCTAGACCACGTGACTATCAACGACTGTTGCATCATGGCAGTGTGCTTGACTAGGGAGATGATCAACGCCGCGCAGCTCATATTTTCACATATGGTTGTCAGCCGAGCACAACACGGTAGGCCTCTTCCCTTTCCACATATTATTGCTCTCTTGTTGAATGCATAAGGTCTCTACAAGCAAATATTGAGACCAAGTTCAATGATGTGCTTACCCTGGAAAATCTTGCCGAACTCGTTTCTAAACCCTCCAAGCAACTCATGCCAGCCACCAGCTATTCACATGCGCAGTCTAGAGAGCTAGTCACACCAGCTGCCAGCGAGTCTTCAACTGTTTATTTTATACAAAGTTTGTCTAACACAGTTGAAAAGCGTCTTGTTGAAATTAGTACACAACTTCAGCTTATGACCGAGCGCCAAGAAGACCAAGCAAGTATTCTCTAGAAATTGGTGTCTCTTTCCTGTCAGCATGATGCTTAGGGTGCTAAAAGCGTGTGTTTATTTTGTGCTTATCTGTGTTATTTTTGCATGTTATTCGTTTAACTAGTAATCCTAGGACTTCCCCAGCTATAAAAAGTGTAAGAACTTAATGCTTTAATAGTATGCCTTGTTGTTTCTATAATCTTGTGCTTGTTGCATGGTTACATCTATCTTTTATGCGCTGAATATCTTGATTTGCATGATTACTGAGTTAAGCTTGTTTTCCGACTTCTCTTTAGTTCCCTTTGCATGAATTACACTCGTATTTTTTTGATGATGTCAAAAGGGGGAAGTAAATAGGTACATACCTTATTCAACTAAGGGGTAAGATTTTAGACCAGCTTGGTCGAAGGGGGAACAAAGATAGACTTGCTAAGTTTTTTTAGCAAGATATTGAGCTAATTTGTTATATTTGAAAGTTTTCGATTGAGCTTTATTGCATATCTTAAGCTTAACTGGGTACTTTTTGAAAAATTATGTGCTTACACTGTTTAAGTGTTTGTCATCATCAAAAAGGGGGAAATTGTTAGTTTAAGCTTGAGTAGCTTAAATGATTCGCTTGTTTTGATGATGATAAACACAGCATTTGATGTCCATTGGGTGCGATAAACTTTCCAGGAATAGTTCGAGGAGTTATGAGAGTAGCTTTGACAGAAGCGGACAAGCTAGAGACTAGCATTGAGCCTAGTGGAGAAAGCGAGTCTCGCCGAGGCAGTGTTGAAGGAATAAAGACCCATGTATTGAGTTGTGAAGACGGAAGGACTAGCTAAACCGAATAAAGTCGATGCAAGCTAGTGGAGCGCGCTTCAAACTCAGAGAGAGTGTGTAAGTGATCAAGGGCCAAAGAGAGTGTCCTATGGAGGAATCCTACACCAGCGCGTAGAAGATTCGGGCACAGTGAAGGGGAAGGTCGAGAAGCTAAGGATAGGGGAATGTGAGATTTCTACCTGTGGATAGTGATGAACAAGGATCGCCAAGCTGGACGAATTAGAGAAGTGCAAGTGGTGTGGAGAGGATTTCCAACATGGGCAAACTATTACTCAAGAGAAGCACAAATGTGTGTGGAATCGTTGATTCGCTTCATGAAGGGATCGGTCACATGGATTGCCAATGTTGACTTCTTCGTTGCCATAGATTATAGGATTTTCTTTACTTGGAGAATAAGTTTAGAAATGCTACAAATATGTGCAATAGGTTATGTTAGGCACACGAGAGCTGAGAAGAGCAAAGAGAGCTGAATGCTTTAGAGAGAAAGCTAGAGAGCTGAGTGCTTAGAGCAAACCTCACTTGCTGAGAGTAGAATGCAAGAGCAAATTGGTCAGAGTCGTATCTAGAGGAAAGCTACTCTTAGCCAAGGTCGTGTGACGTTAGTGTGTGGTCTAAATCATCTTGAGAGTAGAGACGGTCACTTGTATTGAGATGAACGTAGATTGTGTTGAGAGAGAGTGTTACGAATTGTTTCAATTACTCTTGATTAATGTAATCTAATTAGTGGTGAGTTTTATCCCGAGCTTAGTATAAGCTTAGGGTTCTCACCTTTGGGAAAATCTTGTATTTGAGCCGAACTTATCATCTAACAATTTTAAGTTCAATGTATTGTAGCTAAACTCCTCTTCCACAATTTTAAGTTCAATGTATTGTGTTTATCTTGGAGTTTAGACTAGCTTTCAAGTGTTTTTAACTTCCACATTTTTTAAATACTTAAGTGAGTTGATCGAGCTACTCTTTTAAAAGTGTTAGCTGATCAAAGATACTTGATCCGTTCTCAACGAAGGTAAAAACCTACAAAAATCTTCTCTGGTTATGGGATACAAGTCTAGATATGGAATCCATCTATTGAGCCTATAGCCCTCTTTTTCTGTTTAACACTTCTCAATTGGTTTTTTAATCATCCATCTGATCTTATAATAAAATAGAAGGAAAGCCATATACATATGCAACATACCTTGAATACACTATATCTTTTTTCGGACAATATCTTGGATGAGACATTTATTAAGCTTATATCACGAGGTTCTAGGAAAAGACGAGAAAATCATTTGTATCTCTTACCCCTACATGATATACTGTCAAGGACCTGATGGAATATTATACTAATAGTATCCCATCACATTTGGAAGCGCTCGCGTAAAACTCTGTTTGACATTTCTGGTGCAACAGTGTATAAAATTATGCCAACCTTCTCAATAACTATCATATTTCTTGAAGTAAGTAATCTATAGTTAACCTCTAACGTATAGCAGAAGACAACCAAAACACGTCTTTTCATTCGGAATGCATTCACACATCGAACAACTGACTCCAACTCTAATATTTCTCTCATCCATTTATAGCCGGTGTACTACAAATCATAACAAGGATTTTTTTGGAAAAACCTTAAACAATGATATGATTGGTGAAGAAAAGCATGCACTGTCAGCAAGAATTGGTGAGCTGACCCAAATCTTTTAAGCAGGTCAAGTCTTCTAAGCTCATCTTGGTCAACTTCACATTCATTATCATTCTCCTCATATTATTCATCATCTCCTTCATAAGAATTCTCCAGTACTTATAATGGAATAACAAAATGGAAGACTTGAAGAATAGATATTGGAACATTGGTATGGAAATAGTGAAACAAAAAAGCAAATAATACATAACAATCGTCTTACATGACTAGATAAAATATTCATACATTATTAAATAAATCTAAATAAAATACTCAAGATGTAACCAAACACGTCAATGTATGCAAACATACAACAAATATGAGTTACAAAGCCAATATTCTTCATCACATATAAAACAAATAAAGAAAATAGATGCAATCACCTAGGAAAACATGCAAGCATCATCTTATACTCATGGTCCAACCAAGTCTTCGTCTCATCTAAATCATTGAGAATTAAGAACACATCCTTCTTATTCTTTTTTGACATTTCAGTTAGATCATAACACCACAAATTAGATTTCCTTTCTATTAAATCCATTTGAACTAGCTCATTCAACTATGCAACCACCTCAACAAACTCTGAAGGACGTTTGACCCCAGCACTGGAATTGTGAGATTCACCCCTCATAGCACCAACTAATTCTTTCATGGATGAAGAATCAACCTCACAAAGATGTATAAAAGCTTTTGCTCCCGGTGTTAACTTTCTCATCCTCTTGTTAACATTTGAAGTGTTTGTAGTAGATGATGGACTCATAAACTTATTCTGAAGATTTGGTTGTTCTGCAACTGGAGTTCTATCTGCCTCCTCATGTGGGGTACCATTTTTATCATATGTCCCTAATATCTAAATATACTCATGATTTTCTTGTGTGTCCTCACACTTTTTTGATCTTCACTTTCCTCTAGGCCACCTTCAGTTATTAGCATTATTCCAGACACTATTTTAGGATCCATTGACGGTGCGAAAAAGTGCTTTCCAGTTGCTGATATATGCCTATAAACCCCATCCCATAGTTCACTCATCTCTCTCGATGGTGGATTCTTTTTGAACTT
>NW_027368391.1:0-50234 GCF_046119375.1 Phyllobates terribilis | reverse complement strand
TTTTGCCATTGAAAAACATGTTTTTCATATACCAGAAATGTTTGAAGCTACTGACTGAATGAAAGGAGCTGGCATCTCACTCTCTTTGAATCTTCTTTATCATGCTAGGATTAACAGGAAAAAGCAAAAAATTTCAGAATTGCACCTTGCAATGTGGAGATATTACTGTTTGTGCATTTACAATATTCATTGATTTTTGCCATTGAAAAACATGTTTTTCATATACCAGAAATGTTTGAAGCTACTGACTGAATGAAAGGAGCTGGCATCTCACTCTCTTTGAATCTTCTTTATCATGCTAGGATTAACAGGAAAAAGCTAAAAATTTCAGAATTGCACCGTGCAATGTGGAGATATTACTGTTTGTGCATTTACAATATTCATTGATTTTTGCCATTGAAAAACATGTTTTTCATATACCAGAAATGTTTGAAGCTACTGACTGAATGAAAGGAGCTGGCATCTCACTCTCTTTGAATCTTCTTTATCATGCTAGGATTAACAGGAAAAAGCTAAAAATTTCAGAATTGCACCGTGCAATGTGGAGATATTACTGTTTGTGCATTTACAATATTCATTGATTTTTGCCATTGAAAAACGTTTTTCATATACCAGAAATGTTTGAAGCTACTGACTGAATGAAAGGAGCTGGCATCTCACTCTCTTTGAATCTTCTTTATCATGCTAGGATTAGCAGGAAAAAGCAAAAAATTTCAGAATTGCACCTTGCAATGTGGAGATATTACTGTTTGTGCATTTACAATATTCATTGATTTTTGCCATTGAAAAACATGTTTTTCATATACCAGAAATGTTTGAAGCTACTGACTGAATGAAAGGAGCTGGCATCTCACTCTCTTTGAATCTTCTTTATCATGCTAGGATTAACAGGAAAAAGCTAAAAATTTCAGAATTGCACCGTGCAATGTGGAGATATTACTGTTTGTGCATTTACAATATTCATTGATTTTTGCCATTGAAAAACATGTTTTTCATATACCAGAAATGTTTGAAGCTACTGACTGAATGAAAGGAGCTGGCATCTCACTCTCTTTGAATCTTCTTTATCATGCTAGGATTAACAGGAAAAAGCAAAAAATTTCAGAATTGCACCGTGCAATGTGGAGATATTACTGTTTGTGCATTTACAATATTCATTGATTTTTGCCATTGAAAAACATGTTTTTCATATACCAGAAATGTTTGAAGCTACTGACTGAATGAAAGGAGCTGGCATCTCACTCTCTTTGAATCTTCTTTATCATGCTAGGATTAACAGGACAAAGCTAAAAATTTCAGAATTGCACCGTGCAATGTGGAGATATTACTGTTTGTGCATTTACAATATTCATTGATTTTTGCCATTGAAAAACATGTTTTTCATATACCAGAAATGTTTGAAGCTACTGACTGAATGAAAGGAGCTGGCATCTCACTCTCTTTGAATCTTCTTTATCATGCTAGGATTAACAGGAAAAAGCAAAAAATTTCAGAATTGCACCGTGCAATGTGGAGATATTACTGTTTGTGCATTTACAATATTCATTGATTTTTGCCATTGAAAAACATGTTTTTCATATACCAGAAATGTTTGAAGCTACTGACTGAATGAAAGGAGCTGGCATCTCACTCTCTTTGAATCTTCTTTATCATGCTAGGATTAGCAGGAAAAAGCAAAAAATTTCAGAATTGCACCTTGCAATGTGGAGATATTACTGTTTGTGCATTTACAATATTCATTGATTTTTGCCATTGAAAAACATGTTTTTCATATACCAGAAATGTTTGAAGCTACTGACTGAATGAAAGGAGCTGGCATCTCACTCTCTTTGAATCTTCTTTATCATGCTAGGATTAACAGGAAAAAGCTAAAAATTTCAGAATTGCACCGTGCAATGTGGAGATATTACTGTTTGTGCATTTACAATATTCATTGATTTTTGCCATTGAAAAACATGTTTTTCATATACCAGAAATGTTTGAAGCTACTGACTGAATGAAAGGAGCTGGCATCTCACTCTCTTTGAATCTTCTTTATCATGCTAGGATTAACAGGACAAAGCTAAAAATTTCAGAATTGCACCGTGCAATGTGGAGATATTACTGTTTGTGCATTTACAATATTCATTGATTTTTGCCATTGAAAAACATGTTTTTCATATACCAGAAATGTTTGAAGCTACTGACTGAATGAAAGGAGCTGGCATCTCACTCTCTTTGAATCTTCTTTATCATGCTAGGATTAACAGGAAAAAGCTAAAAATTTCAGAATTGCACCGTGCAATGTGGAGATATTACTGTTTGTGCATTTACAATATTCATTGATTTTTGCCATTGAAAAACATGTTTTTCATATACCAGAAATGTTTGAAGCTACTGACTGAATGAAAGGAGCTGGCATCTCACTCTCTTTGAATCTTCTTTATCATGCTAGGATTAGCAGGAAAAAGCAAAAAATTTCAGAATTGCACCTTGCAATGTGGAGATATTACTGTTTGTGCATTTACAATATTCATTGATTTTTGCCATTGAAAAACATGTTTTTCATATACCAGAAATGTTTGAAGCTACTGACTGAATGAAAGGAGCTGGCATCTCACTCTCTGAGTCTTCTTTATCATGCTAGGATTAACAGGAAAAAGCTAAAAATTTCAGAATTGCACCGTGCAATGTGGAGATATTACTGTTTGTGCATTTACAATATTCATTGATTTTTGCCATTGAAAAACATGTTTTTCATATACCAGAAATGTTTGAAGCTACTGACTGAATGAAAGGAGCTGGCATCTCACTCTCTTTGAATCTTCTTTATCATGCTAGGATTAGCAGGAAAAAGCAAAAAATTTCAGAATTGCACCTTGCAATGTGGAGATATTACTGTTTGTGCATTTACAATATTCATTGATTTTTGCCATTGAAAAACATGTTTTTCATATACCAGAAATGTTTGAAGCTACTGACTGAATGAAAGGAGCTGGCATCTCACTCTCTTTGAATCTTCTTTATCATGCTAGGATTAACAGGAAAAAGCAAAAAATTTCAGAATTGCACCTTGCAATGTGGAGATATTACTGTTTGTGCATTTACAATATTCATTGATTTTTGCCATTGAAAAACATGTTTTTCATATACCAGAAATGTTTGAAGCTACTGACTGAATGAAAGGAGCTGGCATCTCACTCTCTTTGAATCTTCTTTATCATGCTAGGATTAACAGGAAAAAGCTAAAAATTTCAGAATTGCACCGTGCAATGTGGAGATATTACTGTTTGTGCATTTACAATATTCATTGATTTTTGCCATTGAAAAACATGTTTTTCATATACCAGAAATGTTTGAAGCTACTGACTGAATGAAAGGAGCTGGCATCTCACTCTCTTTGAATCTTCTTTATCATGCTAGGATTAACAGGAAAAAGCTAAAAATTTCAGAATTGCACCGTGCAATGTGGAGATATTACTGTTTGTGCATTTACAATATTCATTGATTTTTGCCATTGAAAAACGTTTTTCATATACCAGAAATGTTTGAAGCTACTGACTGAATGAAAGGAGCTGGCATCTCACTCTCTTTGAATCTTCTTTATCATGCTAGGATTAGCAGGAAAAAGCAAAAAATTTCAGAATTGCACCTTGCAATGTGGAGATATTACTGTTTGTGCATTTACAATATTCATTGATTTTTGCCATTGAAAAACATGTTTTTCATATACCAGAAATGTTTGAAGCTACTGACTGAATGAAAGGAGCTGGCATCTCACTCTCTTTGAATCTTCTTTATCATGCTAGGATTAACAGGAAAAAGCTAAAAATTTCAGAATTGCACCGTGCAATGTGGAGATATTACTGTTTGTGCATTTACAATATTCATTGATTTTTGCCATTGAAAAACATGTTTTTCATATACCAGAAATGTTTGAAGCTACTGACTGAATGAAAGGAGCTGGCATCTCACTCTCTTTGAATCTTCTTTATCATGCTAGGATTAACAGGAAAAAGCAAAAAATTTCAGAATTGCACCGTGCAATGTGGAGATATTACTGTTTGTGCATTTACAATATTCATTGATTTTTGCCATTGAAAAACATGTTTTTCATATACCAGAAATGTTTGAAGCTACTGACTGAATGAAAGGAGCTGGCATCTCACTCTCTTTGAATCTTCTTTATCATGCTAGGATTAACAGGACAAAGCTAAAAATTTCAGAATTGCACCGTGCAATGTGGAGATATTACTGTTTGTGCATTTACAATATTCATTGATTTTTGCCATTGAAAAACATGTTTTTCATATACCAGAAATGTTTGAAGCTACTGACTGAATGAAAGGAGCTGGCATCTCACTCTCTTTGAATCTTCTTTATCATGCTAGGATTAACAGGAAAAAGCAAAAATTTCAGAATTGCACCGTGCAATGTGGAGATATTACTGTTTGTGCATTTACAATATTCATTGATTTTTGCCATTGAAAAACATGTTTTTCATATACCAGAAATGTTTGAAGCTACTGACTGAATGAAAGGAGCTGGCATCTCACTCTCTTTGAATCTTCTTTATCATGCTAGGATTAGCAGGAAAAAGCAAAAAATTTCAGAATTGCACCTTGCAATGTGGAGATATTACTGTTTGTGCATTTACAATATTCATTGATTTTTGCCATTGAAAAACATGTTTTTCATATACCAGAAATGTTTGAAGCTACTGACTGAATGAAAGGAGCTGGCATCTCACTCTCTTTGAATCTTCTTTATCATGCTAGGATTAACAGGAAAAAGCTAAAAATTTCAGAATTGCACCGTGCAATGTGGAGATATTACTGTTTGTGCATTTACAATATTCATTGATTTTTGCCATTGAAAAACATGTTTTTCATATACCAGAAATGTTTGAAGCTACTGACTGAATGAAAGGAGCTGGCATCTCACTCTCTTTGAATCTTCTTTATCATGCTAGGATTAACAGGACAAAGCTAAAAATTTCAGAATTGCACCGTGCAATGTGGAGATATTACTGTTTGTGCATTTACAATATTCATTGATTTTTGCCATTGAAAAACATGTTTTTCATATACCAGAAATGTTTGAAGCTACTGACTGAATGAAAGGAGCTGGCATCTCACTCTCTTTGAATCTTCTTTATCATGCTAGGATTAACAGGAAAAAGCTAAAAATTTCAGAATTGCACCGTGCAATGTGGAGATATTACTGTTTGTGCATTTACAATATTCATTGATTTTTGCCATTGAAAAACATGTTTTTCATATACCAGAAATGTTTGAAGCTACTGACTGAATGAAAGGAGCTGGCATCTCACTCTCTTTGAATCTTCTTTATCATGCTAGGATTAGCAGGAAAAAGCAAAAAATTTCAGAATTGCACCTTGCAATGTGGAGATATTACTGTTTGTGCATTTACAATATTCATTGATTTTTGCCATTGAAAAACATGTTTTTCATATACCAGAAATGTTTGAAGCTACTGACTGAATGAAAGGAGCTGGCATCTCACTCTCTTTGAATCTTCTTTATCATGCTAGGATTAACAGGACAAAGCTAAAAATTTCAGAATTGCACCGTGCAATGTGGAGATATTACTGTTTGTGCATTTACAATATTCATTGATTTTTGCCATTGAAAAACATGTTTTTCATATACCAGAAATGTTTGAAGCTACTGACTGAATGAAAGGAGCTGGCATCTCACTCTCTTTGAATCTTCTTTATCATGCTAGGATTAACAGGACAAAGCTAAAAATTTCAGAATTGCACCGTGCAATGTGGAGATATTACTGTTTGTGCATTTACAATATTCATTGATTTTTGCCATTGAAAAACATGTTTTTCATATACCAGAAATGTTTGAAGCTACTGACTGAATGAAAGGAGCTGGCATCTCACTCTCTTTGAATCTTCTTTATCATGCTAGGATTAACAGGAAAAAGCTAAAAATTTCAGAATTGCACCGTGCAATGTGGAGATATTACTGTTTGTGCATTTACAATATTCATTGATTTTTGCCATTGAAAAACATGTTTTTCATATACCAGAAATGTTTGAAGCTACTGACTGAATGAAAGGAGCTGGCATCTCACTCTCTTTGAATCTTCTTTATCATGCTAGGATTAGCAGGAAAAAGCAAAAAATTTCAGAATTGCACCTTGCAATGTGGAGATATTACTGTTTGTGCATTTACAATATTCATTGATTTTTGCCATTGAAAAACATGTTTTTCATATACCAGAAATGTTTGAAGCTACTGACTGAATGAAAGGAGCTGGCATCTCACTCTCTTTGAATCTTCTTTATCATGCTAGGATTAACAGGAAAAAGCTAAAAATTTCAGAATTGCACCGTGCAATGTGGAGATATTACTGTTTGTGCATTTACAATATTCATTGATTTTTGCCATTGAAAAACATGTTTTTCATATACCAGAAATGTTTGAAGCTACTGACTGAATGAAAGGAGCTGGCATCTCACTCTCTTTGAATCTTCTTTATCATGCTAGGATTAGCAGGAAAAAGCAAAAAATTTCAGAATTGCACCTTGCAATGTGGAGATATTACTGTTTGTGCATTTACAATATTCATTGATTTTTGCCATTGAAAAACATGTTTTTCATATACCAGAAATGTTTGAAGCTACTGACTGAATGAAAGGAGCTGGCATCTCACTCTCTTTGAATCTTCTTTATCATGCTAGGATTAACAGGACAAAGCTAAAAATTTCAGAATTGCACCGTGCAATGTGGAGATATTACTGTTTGTGCATTTACAATATTCATTGATTTTTGCCATTGAAAAACATGTTTTTCATATACCAGAAATGTTTGAAGCTACTGACTGAATGAAAGGAGCTGGCATCTCACTCTCTTTGAATCTTCTTTATCATGCTAGGATTAACAGGAAAAAGCTAAAATTTTCAGAATTGCACCGTGCAATGTGGAGATATTACTGTTTGTGCATTTACAATTTTCATTGATTTTTGCCATTGAAAAACATGTTTTTCATATACCAGAAATGTTTGAAGCTACTGACTGAATGAAAGGAGCTGGCATCTCACTCTCTTTGAATCTTCTTTATCATGCTAGGATTAGCAGGAAAAAGCAAAAAATTTCAGAATTGCACCTTGCAATGTGGAGATATTACTGTTTGTGCATTTACAATATTCATTGATTTTTGCCATTGAAAAACATGTTTTTCATATACCAGAAATGTTTGAAGCTACTGACTGAATGAAAGGAGCTGGCATCTCACTCTCTTTGAATCTTCTTTATCATGCTAGGATTAACAGGAAAAGCTAAAAATTTCAGAATTGCACCGTGCAATGTGGAGATATTACTGTTTGTGCATTTACAATATTCATTGATTTTTGCCATTGAAAAACATGTTTTTCATATACCAGAAATGTTTGAAGCTACTGACTGAATGAAAGGAGCTGGCATCTCACTCTCTTTGAATCTTCTTTATCATGCTAGGATTAGCAGGAAAAAGCAAAAAATTTCAGAATTGCACCTTGCAATGTGGAGATATTACTGTTTGTGCATTTACAATATTCATTGATTTTTGCCATTGAAAAACATGTTTTTCATATACCAGAAATGTTTGAAGCTACTGACTGAATGAAAGGAGCTGGCATCTCACTCTCTTTGAATCTTCTTTATCATGCTAGGATTAGCAGGAAAAAGCAAAAAATTTCAGAATTGCACCTTGCAATGTGGAGATATTACTGTTTGTGCATTTACAATATTCATTGATTTTTGCCATTGAAAAACATGTTTTTCATATACCAGAAATGTTTGAAGCTACTGACTGAATGAAAGGAGCTGGCATCTCACTCTCTTTGAATCTTCTTTATCATGCTAGGATTAACAGGAAAAAGCTAAAAATTTCAGAATTGCACCGTGCAATGTGGAGATATTACTGTTTGTGCATTTACAATATTCATTGATTTTTGCCATTGAAAAACATGTTTTTCATATACCAGAAATGTTTGAAGCTACTGACTGAATGAAAGGAGCTGGCATCTCACTCTCTTTGAATCTTCTTTATCATGCTAGGATTAACAGGAAAAAGCAAAAAATTTCAGAATTGCACCGTGCAATGTGGAGATATTACTGTTTGTGCATTTACAATATTCATTGATTTTTGCCATTGAAAAACATGTTTTTCATATACCAGAAATGTTTGAAGCTACTGACTGAATGAAAGGAGCTGGCATCTCACTCTCTTTGAATCTTCTTTATCATGCTAGGATTAACAGGACAAAGCTAAAAATTTCAGAATTGCATTGTGCAATGTGGAGATATTACTGTTTGTGCATTTACAATATTCATTGATTTTTGCCATTGAAAAACATGTTTTTCATATACCAGAAATGTTTGAAGCTACTGACTGAATGAAAGGAGCTGGCATCTCACTCTCTTTGAATCTTCTTTATCATGCTAGGATTAACAGGAAAAAGCTAAAAATTTCAGAATTGCACCGTGCAATGTGGAGATATTACTGTTTGTGCATTTACAATATTCATTGATTTTTGCCATTGAAAAACATGTTTTTCGTATACCAGAAATGTTTGAAGCTACTGACTGAATGAAAGGAGCTGGCATCTCACTCTCTTTGAATCTTCTTTATCATGCTAGGATTAGCAGGAAAAAGCAAAAAATTTCAGAATTGCACCTTGCAATGTGGAGATATTACTGTTTGTGCATTTACAATATTCATTGATTTTTGCCATTGAAAAACATGTTTTTCATATACCAGAAATGTTTGAAGCTACTGACTGAATGAAAGGAGCTGGCATCTCACTCTCTTTGAATCTTCTTTATCATGCTAGGATTAACAGGAAAAAGCTAAAAATTTCAGAATTGCACCGTGCAATGTGGAGATATTACTGTTTGTGCATTTACAATATTCATTGATTTTTGCCATTGAAAAACATGTTTTTCATATACCAGAAATGTTTGAAGCTACTGACTGAATGAAAGGAGCTGGCATCTCACTCTCTGAATCTTCTTTATCATGCTAGGATTAGCAGGAAAAAGCAAAAAATTTCAGAATTGCACCTTGCAATGTGGAGATATTACTGTTTGTGCATTTACAATATTCATTGATTTTTGCCATTGAAAAACATGTTTTTCATATACCAGAAATGTTTGAAGCTACTGACTGAATGAAAGGAGCTGGCATCTCACTCTCTTTGAATCTTCTTTATCATGCTAGGATTAACAGGAAAAAGCAAAAAATTTCAGAATTGCACCTTGCAATGTGGAGATATTACTGTTTGTGCATTTACAATATTCATTGATTTTTGCCATTGAAAAACATGTTTTTCATATACCAGAAATGTTTGAAGCTACTGACTGAATGAAAGGAGCTGGCATCTCACTCTCTTTGAATCTTCTTTATCATGCTAGGATTAACAGGAAAAAGCTAAAAATTTCAGAATTGCACCGTGCAATGTGGAGATATTACTGTTTGTGCATTTACAATATTCATTGATTTTTGCCATTGAAAAACATGTTTTTCATATACCAGAAATGTTTGAAGCTACTGACTGAATGAAAGGAGCTGGCATCTCACTCTCTTTGAATCTTCTTTATCATGCTAGGATTAGCAGGAAAAAGCAAAAAATTTCAGAATTGCACCTTGCAATGTGGAGATATTACTGTTTGTGCATTTACAATATTCATTGATTTTTGCCATTGAAAAACATGTTTTTCATATACCAGAAATGTTTGAAGCTACTGACTGAATGAAAGGAGCTGGCATCTCACTCTCTTGAATCTTCTTTATCATGCTAGGATTAACAGGAAAAAGCTAAAAATTTCAGAATTGCACCGTGCAATGTGGAGATATTACTGTTTGTGCATTTACAATATTCATTGATTTTTGCCATTGAAAAACATGTTTTTCATATACCAGAAATGTTTGAAGCTACTGACTGAATGAAAGGAGCTGGCATCTCACTCTCTTTGAATCTTCTTTATCATGCTAGGATTAGCAGGAAAAAGCAAAAAATTTCAGAATTGCACCTTGCAATGTGGAGATATTACTGTTTGTGCATTTACAATATTCATTGATTTTTGCCATTGAAAAACATGTTTTTCATATACCAGAAATGTTTGAAGCTACTGACTGAATGAAAGGAGCTGGCATCTCACTCTCTTTGAATCTTCTTTATCATGCTAGGATTAACAGGAAAAAGCAAAAAATTTCAGAATTGCACCTTGCAATGTGGAGATATTACTGTTTGTGCATTTACAATATTCATTGATTTTTGCCATTGAAAAACATGTTTTTCATATACCAGAAATGTTTGAAGCTACTGACTGAATGAAAGGAGCTGGCATCTCACTCTCTTTGAATCTTCTTTATCATGCTAGGATTAACAGGAAAAAGCTAAAAATTTCAGAATTGCACCGTGCAATGTGGAGATATTACTGTTTGTGCATTTACAATATTCATTGATTTTTGCCATTGAAAAACATGTTTTTCATATACCAGAAATGTTTGAAGCTACTGACTGAATGAAAGGAGCTGGCATCTCAATCTCTTTGAATCTTCTTTATCATGCTAGGATTAACAGGAAAAAGCTAAAAATTTCAGAATTGCACCGTGCAATGTGGAGATATTACTGTTTGTGCATTTACAATATTCATTGATTTTTGCCATTGAAAAACGTTTTTCATATACCAGAAATGTTTGAAGCTACTGACTGAATGAAAGGAGCTGGCATCTCACTCTCTTTGAATCTTCTTTATCATGCTAGGATTAGCAGGAAAAAGCAAAAAATTTCAGAATTGCACCTTGCAATGTGGAGATATTACTGTTTGTGCATTTACAATATTCATTGATTTTTGCCATTGAAAAACATGTTTTTCATATACCAGAAATGTTTGAAGCTACTGACTGAATGAAAGGAGCTGGCATCTCACTCTCTTTGAATCTTCTTTATCATGCTAGGATTAACAGGAAAAAGCTAAAAATTTCAGAATTGCACCGTGCAATGTGGAGATATTACTGTTTGTGCATTTACAATATTCATTGATTTTTGCCATTGAAAAACATGTTTTTCATATACCAGAAATGTTTGAAGCTACTGACTGAATGAAAGGAGCTGGCATCTCACTCTCTTTGAATCTTCTTTATCATGCTAGGATTAACAGGAAAAAGCAAAAAATTTCAGAATTGCACCGTGCAATGTGGAGATATTACTGTTTGTGCATTTACAATATTCATTGATTTTTGCCATTGAAAAACATGTTTTTCATATACCAGAAATGTTTGAAGCTACTGACTGAATGAAAGGAGCTGGCATCTCACTCTCTTTGAATCTTCTTTATCATGCTAGGATTAACAGGACAAAGCTAAAAATTTCAGAATTGCACCGTGCAATGTGGAGATATTACTGTTTGTGCATTTACAATATTCATTGATTTTTGCCATTGAAAAACATGTTTTTCATATACCAGAAATGTTTGAAGCTACTGACTGAATGAAAGGAGCTGGCATCTCACTCTCTTTGAATCTTCTTTATCATGCTAGGATTAACAGGAAAAAGCTAAAAATTTCAGAATTGCACCGTGCAATGTGGAGATATTACTGTTTGTGCATTTACAATATTCATTGATTTTTGCCATTGAAAAACATGTTTTTCATATACCAGAAATGTTTGAAGCTACTGACTGAATGAAAGGAGCTGGCATCTCACTCTCTTTGAATCTTCTTTATCATGCTAGGATTAGCAGGAAAAAGCAAAAAATTTCAGAATTGCACCTTGCAATGTGGAGATATTACTGTTTGTGCATTTACAATATTCATTGATTTTTGCCATTGAAAAACATGTTTTTCATATACCAGAAATGTTTGAAGCTACTGACTGAATGAAAGGAGCTGGCATCTCACTCTCTTTGAATCTTCTTTATCATGCTAGGATTAACAGGAAAAAGCAAAAAATTTCAGAATTGCACCGTGCAATGTGGAGATATTACTGTTTGTGCATTTACAATATTCATTGATTTTTGCCATTGAAAAACATGTTTTTCATATACCAGAAATGTTTGAAGCTACTGACTGAATGAAAGGAGCTGGCATCTCACTCTCTTTGAATCTTCTTTATCATGCTAGGATTAACAGGACAAAGCTAAAAATTTCAGAATTGCACCGTGCAATGTGGAGATATTACTGTTTGTGCATTTACAATATTCATTGATTTTTGCCATTGAAAAACATGTTTTTCATATACCAGAAATGTTTGAAGCTACTGACTGAATGAAAGGAGCTGGCATCTCACTCTCTTTGAATCTTCTTTATCATGCTAGGATTAACAGGAAAAAGCTAAAAATTTCAGAATTGCACCGTGCAATGTGGAGATATTACTGTTTGTGCATTTACAATATTCATTGATTTTTGCCATTGAAAAACATGTTTTTCATATACCAGAAATGTTTGAAGCTACTGACTGAATGAAAGGAGCTGGCATCTCACTCTCTTTGAATCTTCTTTATCATGCTAGGATTAGCAGGAAAAAGCAAAAAATTTCAGAATTGCACCTTGCAATGTGGAGATATTACTGTTTGTGCATTTACAATATTCATTGATTTTTGCCATTGAAAAACATGTTTTTCATATACCAGAAATGTTTGAAGCTACTGACTGAATGAAAGGAGCTGGCATCTCACTCTCTTTGAATCTTCTTTATCATGCTAGGATTAACAGGAAAAAGCTAAAAATTTCAGAATTGCACCGTGCAATGTGGAGATATTACTGTTTGTGCATTTACAATATTCATTGATTTTTGCCATTGAAAAACATGTTTTTCATATACCAGAAATGTTTGAAGCTACTGACTGAATGAAAGGAGCTGGCATCTCACTCTCTTTGAATCTTCTTTATCATGCTAGGATTAGCAGGAAAAAGCAAAAAATTTCAGAATTGCACCTTGCAATGTGGAGATATTACTGTTTGTGCATTTACAATATTCATTGATTTTTGCCATTGAAAAACATGTTTTTCATATACCAGAAATGTTTGAAGCTACTGACTGAATGAAAGGAGCTGGCATCTCACTCTCTTTGAATCTTCTTTATCATGCTAGGATTAACAGGAAAAAGCAAAAAATTTCAGAATTGCACCTTGCAATGTGGAGATATTACTGTTTGTGCATTTACAATATTCATTGATTTTTGCCATTGAAAAACATGTTTTTCATATACCAGAAATGTTTGAAGCTACTGACTGAATGAAAGGAGCTGGCATCTCACTCTCTTTGAATCTTCTTTATCATGCTAGGATTAACAGGACAAAGCTAAAAATTTCAGAATTGCACCGTGCAATGTGGAGATATTACTGTTTGTGCATTTACAATATTCATTGATTTTTGCCATTGAAAAACATGTTTTTCATATACCAGAAATGTTTGAAGCTACTGACTGAATGAAAGGAGCTGGCATCTCACTCTCTTTGAATCTTCTTTATCATGCTAGGATTAACAGGAAAAAGCTAAAAATTTCAGAATTGCACCGTGCAATGTGGAGATATTACTGTTTGTGCATTTACAATATTCATTGATTTTTGCCATTGAAAAACATGTTTTTCATATACCAGAAATGTTTGAAGCTACTGACTGAATGAAAGGAGCTGGCATCTCACTCTCTTTGAATCTTCTTTATCATGCTAGGATTAGCAGGAAAAAGCAAAAAATTTCAGAATTGCACCTTGCAATGTGGAGATATTACTGTTTGTGCATTTACAATATTCATTGATTTTTGCCATTGAAAAACATGTTTTTCATATACCAGAAATGTTTGAAGCTACTGACTGAATGAAAGGAGCTGGCATCTCACTCTCTTTGAATCTTCTTTATCATGCTAGGATTAACAGGAAAAAGCAAAAAATTTCAGAATTGCACCGTGCAATGTGGAGATATTACTGTTTGTGCATTTACAATATTCATTGATTTTTGCCATTGAAAAACATGTTTTTCATATACCAGAAATGTTTGAAGCTACTGACTGAATGAAAGGAGCTGGCATCTCACTCTCTTTGAATCTTCTTTATCATGCTAGGATTAACAGGACAAAGCTAAAAATTTCAGAATTGCACCGTGCAATGTGGAGATATTACTGTTTGTGCATTTACAATATTCATTGATTTTTGCCATTGAAAAACATGTTTTTCATATACCAGAAATGTTTGAAGCTACTGACTGAATGAAAGGAGCTGGCATCTCACTCTCTTTGAATCTTCTTTATCATGCTAGGATTAACAGGAAAAAGCTAAAAATTTCAGAATTGCACCGTGCAATGTGGAGATATTACTGTTTGTGCATTTACAATATTCATTGATTTTTGCCATTGAAAAACATGTTTTTCATATACCAGAAATGTTTGAAGCTACTGACTGAATGAAAGGAGCTGGCATCTCACTCTCTTTGAATCTTCTTTATCATGCTAGGATTAGCAGGAAAAAGCAAAAAATTTCAGAATTGCACCTTGCAATGTGGAGATATTACTGTTTGTGCATTTACAATATTCATTGATTTTTGCCATTGAAAAACATGTTTTTCATATACCAGAAATGTTTGAAGCTACTGACTGAATGAAAGGAGCTGGCATCTCACTCTCTTTGAATCTTCTTTATCATGCTAGGATTAACAGGAAAAAGCTAAAAATTTCAGAATTGCACCGTGCAATGTGGAGATATTACTGTTTGTGCATTTACAATATTCATTGATTTTTGCCATTGAAAAACATGTTTTTCATATACCAGAAATGTTTGAAGCTACTGACTGAATGAAAGGAGCTGGCATCTCACTCTCTTTGAATCTTCTTTATCATGCTAGGATTAGCAGGAAAAAGCAAAAAATTTCAGAATTGCACCTTGCAATGTGGAGATATTACTGTTTGTGCATTTACAATATTCATTGATTTTTGCCATTGAAAAACATGTTTTTCATATACCAGAAATGTTTGAAGCTACTGACTGAATGAAAGGAGCTGGCATCTCACTCTCTTTGAATCTTCTTTATCATGCTAGGATTAACAGGAAAAAGCAAAAAATTTCAGAATTGCACCTTGCAATGTGGAGATATTACTGTTTGTGCATTTACAATATTCATTGATTTTTGCCATTGAAAAACATGTTTTTCATATACCAGAAATGTTTGAAGCTACTGACTGAATGAAAGGAGCTGGCATCTCACTCTCTTTGAATCTTCTTTATCATGCTAGGATTAACGGGAAGAAGCTAAAAATTTCAGAATTGCACCGTGCAATGTGGAGATATTACTGTTTGTGCATTTACAATATTCATTGATTTTTGCCATTGAAAAACATGTTTTTCATATACCAGAAATGTTTGAAGCTACTGACTGAATGAAAGGAGCTGGCATCTCACTCTCTTTGAATCTTCTTTATCATGCTAGGATTAACAGGACAAAGCTAAAAATTTCAGAATTGCACCGTGCAATGTGGAGATATTACTGTTTGTGCATTTACAATATTCATTGATTTTTGCCATTGAAAAACATGTTTTTCATATACCAGAAATGTTTGAAGCTACTGACTGAATGAAAGGAGCTGGCATCTCACTCTCTTTGAATCTTCTTTATCATGCTAGGATTAACAGGAAAAAGCAAAAAATTTCAGAATTGCACCTTGCAATGTGGAGATATTACTGTTTGTGCATTTACAATATTCATTGATTTTTGCCATTGAAAAACATGTTTTTCATATACCAGAAATGTTTGAAGCTACTGACTGAATGAAAGGAGCTGGCATCTTACTCTCTTTGAATCTTCTTTATCATGCTAGGATTAACAGGAAAAAGCTAAAAATTTCAGAATTGCACCGTGCAATGTGGAGATATTACTGTTTGTGCATTTACAATATTCATTGATTTTTGCCATTGAAAAACATGTTTTTCATATACCAGAAATGTTTGAAGCTACTGACTGAATGAAAGGAGCTGGCATCTCACTCTCTTTGAATCTTCTTTATCATGCTAGGATTAGCAGGAAAAAGCAAAAAATTTCAGAATTGCACCTTGCAATGTGGAGATATTACTGTTTGTGCATTTACAATATTCATTGATTTTTGCCATTGAAAAACATGTTTTTCATATACCAGAAATGTTTGAAGCTACTGACTGAATGAAAGGAGCTGGCATCTCACTCTCTTTGAATCTTCTTTATCATGCTAGGATTAACAGGAAAAAGCAAAAAATTTCAGAATTGCACCTTGCAATGTGGAGATATTACTGTTTGTGCATTTACAATATTCATTGATTTTTGCCATTGAAAAACATGTTTTTCATATACCAGAAATGTTTGAAGCTACTGACTGAATGAAAGGAGCTGGCATCTCACTCTCTTTGAATCTTCTTTATCATGCTAGGATTAACAGGAAAAAGCTAAAAATTTCAGAATTGCACCGTGCAATGTGGAGATATTACTGTTTGTGCATTTACAATATTCATTGATTTTTGCCATTGAAAAACATGTTTTTCATATACCAGAAATGTTTGAAGCTACTGACTGAATGAAAGGAGCTGGCATCTCACTCTCTTTGAATCTTCTTTATCATGCTAGGATTAGCAGGAAAAAGCAAAAAATTTCAGAATTGCACCTTGCAATGTGGAGATATTACTGTTTGTGCATTTACAATATTCATTGATTTTTGCCATTGAAAAACATGTTTTTCATATACCAGAAATGTTTGAAGCTACTGACTGAATGAAAGGAGCTGGCATCTCACTCTCTGAATCTTCTTTATCATGCTAGGATTAACAGGAAAAAGCTAAAAATTTCAGAATTGCACCGTGCAATGTGGAGATATTACTGTTTGTGCATTTACAATATTCATTGATTTTTGCCATTGAAAAACATGTTTTTCATATACCAGAAATGTTTGAAGCTACTGACTGAATGAAAGGAGCTGGCATCTCACTCTCTTTGAATCTTCTTTATCATGCTAGGATTAACAGGACAAAGCTAAAAATTTCAGAATTGCACCGTGCAATGTGGAGATATTACTGTTTGTGCATTTACAATATTCATTGATTTTTGCCATTGAAAAACATGTTTTTCATATACCAGAAATGTTTGAAGCTACTGACTGAATGAAAGGAGCTGGCATCTCACTCTCTTTGAATCTTCTTTATCATGCTAGGATTAACAGGAAAAAGCTAAAAATTTCAGAATTGCACCGTGCAATGTGGAGATATTACTGTTTGTGCATTTACAATATTCATTGATTTTTGCCATTGAAAAACATGTTTTTCATATACCAGAAATGTTTGAAGCTACTGACTGAATGAAAGGAGCTGGCATCTCACTCTCTTTGAATCTTCTTTATCATGCTAGGATTAGCAGGAAAAAGCAAAAAATTTCAGAATTGCACCT
This sequence comes from Phyllobates terribilis, assembly GCF_046119375.1. Classification (NCBI taxonomy): domain Eukaryota; kingdom Metazoa; phylum Chordata; class Amphibia; order Anura; family Dendrobatidae; genus Phyllobates; species Phyllobates terribilis. Next base: position 32,836 of record NW_027368391.1, on the reverse strand, counting down.
TGCAATGTGGAGATATTACTGTTTGTGCATTTACAATATTCATTGATTTTTGCCATTGAAAAACATGTTTTTCATATACCAGAAATGTTTGAAGCTACTGACTGAATGAAAGGAGCTGGCATCTCACTCTCTTTGAATCTTCTTTATCATGCTAGGATTAACAGGAAAAAGCAAAAAATTTCAGAATTGCACCGTGCAATGTGGAGATATTACTGTTTGTGCATTTACAATATTCATTGATTTTTGCCATTGAAAAACATGTTTTTCATATACCAGAAATGTTTGAAGCTACTGACTGAATGAAAGGAGCTGGCATCTCACTCTCTTTGAATCTTCTTTATCATGCTAGGATTAACAGGACAAAGCTAAAAATTTCAGAATTGCACCGTGCAATGTGGAGATATTACTGTTTGTGCATTTACAATATTCATTGATTTTGCCATTGAAAAACATGTTTTTCATATACCAGAAATGTTTGAAGCTACTGACTGAATGAAAGGAGCTGGCATCTCACTCTCTTTGAATCTTCTTTATCATGCTAGGATTAACAGGAAAAAGCTAAAAATTTCAGAATTGCACCGTGCAATGTGGAGATATTACTGTTTGTGCATTTACAATATTCATTGATTTTTGCCATTGAAAAACATGTTTTTCATATACCAGAAATGTTTGAAGCTACTGACTGAATGAAAGGAGCTGGCATCTCACTCTCTTTGAATCTTCTTTATCATGCTAGGATTAGCAGGAAAAAGCAAAAAATTTCAGAATTGCACCTTGCAATGTGGAGATATTACTGTTTGTGCATTTACAATATTCATTGATTTTTGCCATTGAAAAACATGTTTTTCATATACCAGAAATGTTTGAAGCTACTGACTGAATGAAAGGAGCTGGCATCTCACTCTCTTTGAATCTTCTTTATCATGCTAGGATTAACAGGAAAAAGCTAAAAATTTCAGAATTGCACCGTGCAATGTGGAGATATTACTGTTTGTGCATTTACAATATTCATTGATTTTTGCCATTGAAAAACATGTTTTTCATATACCAGAAATGTTTGAAGCTACTGACTGAATGAAAGGAGCTGGCATCTCACTCTCTTTGAATCTTCTTTATCATGCTAGGATTAGCAGGAAAAAGCAAAAAATTTCAGAATTGCACCTTGCAATGTGGAGATATTACTGTTTGTGCATTTACAATATTCATTGATTTTTGCCATTGAAAAACATGTTTTTCATATACCAGAAATGTTTGAAGCTACTGACTGAATGAAAGGAGCTGGCATCTCACTCTCTTTGAATCTTCTTTATCATGCTAGGATTAACAGGAAAAAGCAAAAAATTTCAGAATTGCACCTTGCAATGTGGAGATATTACTGTTTGTACATTTACAATATTCATTGATTTTTGCCATTGAAAAACATGTTTTTCATAACCAGAAATGTTTGAAGCTACTGACTGAATGAAAGGAGCTGGCATCTCACTCTCTTTGAATCTTCTTTATCATGCTAGGATTAACAGGAAAAAGCTAAAAATTTCAGAATTGCACCGTGAAATGTGGAGATATTACTGTTTGTGCATTTACAATATTCATTGATTTTTGCCATTGAAAAACATGTTTTTCATATACCAGAAATGTTTGAAGCTACTGACTGAATGAAAGGAGCTGGCATCTCACTCTCTTTGAATCTTCTTTATCATGCTAGGATTAGCAGGAAAAAGCAAAAAATTTCAGAATTGCACCTTGCAATGTGGAGATATTACTGTTTGTGCATTTACAATATTCATTGATTTTTGCCATTGAAAAACATGTTTTTCATATACCAGAAATGTTTGAAGCTACTGACTGAATGAAAGGAGCTGGCATCTCACTCTCTGAATCTTCTTTATCATGCTAGGATTAACAGGAAAAAGCTAAAAATTTCAGAATTGCACCGTGCAATGTGGAGATATTACTGTTTGTGCATTTACAATATTCATTGATTTTTGCCATTGAAAAACATGTTTTTCATATACCAGAAATGTTTGAAGCTACTGACTGAATGAAAGGAGCTGGCATCTCACTCTCTTTGAATCTTCTTTATCATGCTAGGATTAGCAGGAAAAAGCTAAAAATTTCAGAATTGCACCTTGCAATGTGGAGATATTACTGTTTGTGCATTTACAATATTCATTGATTTTTGCCATTGAAAAACATGTTTTTCATATACCAGAAATGTTTGAAGCTACTGACTGAATGAAAGGAGCTGGCATCTCACTCTCTTTGAATCTTCTTTATCATGCTAGGATTAACAGGAAAAAGCAAAAAATTTCAGAATTGCACCTTGCAATGTGGAGATATTACTGTTTGTGCATTTACAATATTCATTGATTTTTGCCATTGAAAAACATGTTTTTCATATACCAGAAATGTTTGAAGCTACTGACTGAATGAAAGGAGCTGGCATCTCACTCTCTTTGAATCTTCTTTATCATGCTAGGATTAACAGGAAAAAGCTAAAAATTTCAGAATTGCACCGTGCAATGTGGAGATATTACTGTTTGTGCATTTACAATATTCATTGATTTTTGCCATTGAAAAACATGTTTTTCATATACCAGAAATGTTTGAAGCTACTGACTGAATGAAAGGAGCTGGCATCTCACTCTCTTTGAATCTTCTTTATCATGCTAGGATTAACAGGAAAAAGCTAAAAATTTCAGAATTGCACCGTGCAATGTGGAGATATTACTGTTTGTGCATTTACAATATTCATTGATTTTTGCCATTGAAAAACGTTTTTCATATACCAGAAATGTTTGAAGCTACTGACTGAATGAAAGGAGCTGGCATCTCACTCTCTTTGAATCTTCTTTATCATGCTAGGATTAGCAGGAAAAAGCAAAAAATTTCAGAATTGCACCTTGCAATGTGGAGATATTACTGTTTGTGCATTTACAATATTCATTGATTTTTGCCATTGAAAAACATGTTTTTCATATACCAGAAATGTTTGAAGCTACTGACTGAATGAAAGGAGCTGGCATCTCACTCTCTTTGAATCTTCTTTATCATGCTAGGATTAACAGGAAAAAGCAAAAAATTTCAGAATTGCACCTTGCAATGTGGAGATATTACTGTTTGTGCATTTACAATATTCATTGATTTTTGCCATTGAAAAACATGTTTTTCATATACCAGAAATGTTTGAAGCTACTGACTGAATGAAAGGAGCTGGCATCTCACTCTCTTTGAATCTTCTTTATCATGCTAGGATTAGCAGGAAAAAGCAAAAAATTTCAGAATTGCACCTTGCAATGTGGAGATATTACTGTTTGTGCATTTACAATATTCATTGATTTTTGCCATTGAAAAACATGTTTTTCATATACCAGAAATGTTTGAAGCTACTGACTGAATGAAAGGAGCTGGCATCTCACTCTCTTTGAATCTTCTTTATCATGCTAGGATTAACAGGAAAAAGCAAAAAATTTCAGAATTGCACCGTGCAATGTGGAGATATTACTGTTTGTGCATTTACAATATTCATTGATTTTTGCCATTGAAAAACATGTTTTTCATATACCAGAAATGTTTGAAGCTACTGACTGAATGAAAGGAGCTGGCATCTCACTCTCTTTGAATCTTCTTTATCATGCTAGGATTAACAGGACAAAGCTAAAAATTTCAGAATTGCACCGTGCAATGTGGAGATATTACTGTTTGTGCATTTACAATATTCATTGATTTTTGCCATTGAAAAACATGTTTTTCATATACCAGAAATGTTTGAAGCTACTGACTGAATGAAAGGAGCTGGCATCTCACTCTCTTTGAATCTTCTTTATCATGCTAGGATTAACAGGACAAAGCTAAAAATTTCAGAATTGCACCGTGCAATGTGGAGATATTACTGTTTGTGCATTTACAATATTCATTGATTTTTGCCATTGAAAAACATGTTTTTCATATACCAGAAATGTTTGAAGCTACTGACTGAATGAAAGGAGCTGGCATCTCACTCTCTTTGAATCTTCTTTATCATGCTAGGATTAACAGGAAAAAGCAAAAAATTTCAGAATTGCACCGTGCAATGTGGAGATATTACTGTTTGTGCATTTACAATATTCATTGATTTTTGCCATTGAAAAACATGTTTTTCATATACCAGAAATGTTTGAAGCTACTGACTGAATGAAAGGAGCTGGCATCTCACTCTCTTTGAATCTTCTTTATCATGCTAGGATTAGCAGGAAAAAGCAAAAAATTTCAGAATTGCACCTTGCAATGTGGAGATATTACTGTTTGTGCATTTACAATATTCATTGATTTTTGCCATTGAAAAACATGTTTTTCATATACCAGAAATGTTTGAAGCTACTGACTGAATGAAAGGAGCTGGCATCTCACTCTCTTTGAATCTTCTTTATCATGCTAGGATTAACAGGAAAAAGCTAAAAATTTCAGAATTGCACCGTGCAATGTGGAGATATTACTGTTTGTGCATTTACAATATTCATTGATTTTTGCCATTGAAAAACATGTTTTTCATATACCAGAAATGTTTGAAGCTACTGACAATGAAAGGAGCTGGCATCTCACTCTCTTTGAATCTTCTTTATCATGCTAGGATTAGCAGGAAAAAGCAAAAAATTTCAGAATTGCACCTTGCAATGTGGAGATATTACTGTTTGTGCATTTACAATATTCATTGATTTTTGCCATTGAAAAACATGTTTTTCATATACCAGAAATGTTTGAAGCTACTGACTGAATGAAAGGAGCTGGCATCTCACTCTCTTTGAATCTTCTTTATCATGCTAGGATTAACAGGAAAAAGCTAAAAATTTCAGAATTGCACCGTGCAATGTGGAGATATTACTGTTTGTGCATTTACAATATTCATTGATTTTTGCCATTGAAAAACATGTTTTTCATATACCAGAAATGTTTGAAGCTAATGACTGAATGAAAGGAGCTGGCATCTCACTCTCTTTGAATCTTCTTTATCATGCTAGGATTAACAGGAAAAAGCTAAAAATTTCAGAATTGCACCGTACAATGTGGAGATATTACTGTTTGTGCATTTACAATATTCATTGATTTTTGCCATTGAAAAACATGTTTTTCATATACCAGAAATGTTTGAAGCTACTGACTGAATGAAAGGAGCTGGCATCTCACTCTCTTTGAATCTTCTTTATCATGCTAGGATTAACAGGACAAAGCTAAAAATTTCAGAATTGCACCGTGCAATGTGGAGATATTACTGTTTGTGCATTTACAATATTCATTGATTTTTGCCATTGAAAAACATGTTTTTCATATACCAGAAATGTTTGAAGCTACTGACTGAATGAAAGGAGCTGGCATCTCACTCTCTTTGAATCTTCTTTATCATGCTAGGATTAACAGGAAAAAGCTAAAAATTTCAGAATTGCACCGTGCAATGTGGAGATATTACTGTTTGTGCATTTACAATATTCATTGATTTTTGCCATTGAAAAACATGTTTTTCATATACCAGAAATGTTTGAAGCTACTGACTGAATGAAAGGAGCTGGCATCTCACTCTCTTTGAATCTTCTTTATCATGCTAGGATTAGCAGGAAAAAGCAAAAAATTTCAGAATTGCACCTTGCAATGTGGAGATATTACTGTTTGTGCATTTACAATATTCATTGATTTTTGCCATTGAAAAACATGTTTTTCATATACCAGAAATGTTTGAAGCTACTGACTGAATGAAAGGAGCTGGCATCTCACTCTCTTTGAATCTTCTTTATCATGCTAGGATTAACAGGAAAAAGCAAAAAATTTCAGAATTGCACCGTGCAATGTGGAGATATTACTGTTTGTGCATTTACAATATTCATTGATTTTTGCCATTGAAAAACATGTTTTCATATACCAGAAATGTTTGAAGCTACTGACTGAATGAAAGGAGCTGGCATCTCACTCTCTTTGAATCTTCTTTATCATGCTAGGATTAACAGGAAAAAGCTAAAAATTTCAGAATTGCACCGTGCAATGTGGAGATATTACTGTTTGTGCATTTACAATATTCATTGATTTTTGCCATTGAAAAACATGTTTTTCATATACCAGAAATGTTTGAAGCTACTGACTGAATGAAAGGAGCTGGCATCTCACTCTCTTTGAATCTTCTTTATCATGCTAGGATTAGCAGGAAAAAGCAAAAAATTTCAGAATTGCACCTTGCAATGTGGAGATATTACTGTTTGTGCATTTACAATATTCATTGATTTTTGCCATTGAAAAACATGTTTTTCATATACCAGAAATGTTTGAAGCTACTGACTGAATGAAAGGAGCTGGCATCTCACTCTCTTTGAATCTTCTTTATCATGCTAGGATTAACAGGAAAAAGCTAAAAATTTCAGAATTGCACCGTGCAATGTGGAGATATTACTGTTTGTGCATTTACAATATTCATTGATTTTTGCCATTGAAAAACATGTTTTTCATATACCAGAAATGTTTGAAGCTACTGACTGAATGAAAGGAGCTGGCATCTCACTCTCTTTGAATCTTCTTTATCATGCTAGGATTAGCAGGAAAAAGCAAAAAATTTCAGAATTGCACCTTGCAATGTGGAGATATTACTGTTTGTGCATTTACAATATTCATTGATTTTTGCCATTGAAAAACATGTTTTTCATATACCAGAAATGTTTGAAGCTACTGACTGAATGAAAGGAGCTGGCATCTCACTCTCTTTGAATCTTCTTTATCATGCTAGGATTAACAGGAAAAAGCTAAAAATTTCAGAATTGCACCGTGCAATGTGGAGATATTACTGTTTGTGCATTTACAATATTCATTGATTTTTGCCATTGAAAAACATGTTTTTCATATACCAGAAATGTTTGAAGCTACTGACTGAATGAAAGGAGCTGGCATCTCACTCTCTTTGAATCTTCTTTATCATGCTAGGATTAGCAGGAAAAAGCAAAAAATTTCAGAATTGCACCTTGCAATGTGGAGATATTACTGTTTGTGCATTTACAATATTCATTGATTTTTGCCATTGAAAAACATGTTTTTCATATACCAGAAATGTTTGAAGCTACTGACTGAATGAAAGGAGCTGGCATCTCACTCTCTTTGAATCTTCTTTATCATGCTAGGATTAACAGGAAAAAGCTAAAAATTTCAGAATTGCACCGTGCAATGTGGAGATATTACTGTTTGTGCATTTACAATATTCATTGATTTTTGCCATTGAAAAACATGTTTTTCATATACCAGAAATGTTTGAAGCTAATGACTGAATGAAAGGAGCTGGCATCTCACTCTCTTTGAATCTTCTTTATCATGCTAGGATTAACAGGAAAAAGCTAAAAATTTCAGAATTGCACCGTGCAATGTGGAGATATTACTGTTTGTGCATTTACAATATTCATTGATTTTTGCCATTGAAAAACATGTTTTTCATATACCAGAAATGTTTGAAGCTACTGACTGAATGAAAGGAGCTGGCATCTCACTCTCTTTGAATCTTCTTTATCATGCTAGGATTAACAGGACAAAGCTAAAAATTTCAGAATTGCACCGTGCAATGTGGAGATATTACTGTTTGTGCATTTACAATATTCATTGATTTTTGCCATTGAAAAACATGTTTTTCATATACCAGAAATGTTTGAAGCTACTGACTGAATGAAAGGAGCTGGCATCTCACTCTCTTTGAATCTTCTTTATCATGCTAGGATTAACAGGAAAAAGCTAAAAATTTCAGAATTGCACCGTGCAATGTGGAGATATTACTGTTTGTGCATTTACAATATTCATTGATTTTTGCCATTGAAAAACATGTTTTTCATATACCAGAAATGTTTGAAGCTACTGACTGAATGAAAGGAGCTGGCATCTCACTCTCTTTGAATCCTCTTTATCATGCTAGGATTAGCAGGAAAAAGCAAAAAATTTCAGAATTGCACCTTGCAATGTGGAGATATTACTGTTTGTGCATTTACAATATTCATTGATTTTTGCCATTGAAAAACATGTTTTTCATATACCAGAAATGTTTGAAGCTACTGACTGAATGAAAGGAGCTGGCATCTCACTCTCTTTGAATCTTCTTTATCATGCTAGGATTAACAGGAAAAAGCTAAAAATTTCAGAATTGCACCGTGCAATGTGGAGATATTACTGTTTGTGCATTTACAATATTCATTGATTTTTGCCATTGAAAAACATGTTTTTCATATACCAGAAATGTTTGAAGCTACTGACTGAATGAAAGGAGCTGGCATCTCACTCTCTTTGAATCTTCTTTATCATGCTAGGATTAGCAGGAAAAAGCAAAAAATTTCAGAATTGCACCTTGCAATGTGGAGATATTACTGTTTGTGCATTTACAATATTCATTGATTTTTGCCATTGAAAAACATGTTTTTCATATACCAGAAATGTTTGAAGCTACTGACTGAATGAAAGGAGCTGGCATCTCACTCTCTTTGAATCTTCTTTATCATGCTAGGATTAACAGGAAAAAGCTAAAAATTTCAGAATTGCACCGTGCAATGTGGAGATATTACTGTTTGTGCATTTACAATATTCATTGATTTTTGCCATTGAAAAACATGTTTTTCATATACCAGAAATGTTTGAAGCTACTGACTGAATGAAAGGAGCTGGCATCTCACTCTCTTTGAATCTTCTTTATCATGCTAGGATTAGCAGGAAAAAGCAAAAAATTTCAGAATTGCACCTTGCAATGTGGAGATATTACTGTTTGTGCATTTACAATATTCATTGATTTTTGCCATTGAAAAACATGTTTTTCATATACCAGAAATGTTTGAAGCTACTGACTGAATGAAAGGAGCTGGCATCTCACTCTCTTTGAATCTTCTTTATCATGCTAGGATTAACAGGAAAAAGCAAAAAATTTCAGAATTGCACCTTGCAATGTGGAGATATTACTGATTGTGCATTTACAATATTCATTGATTTTTGCCATTGAAAAACGTTTTTCATATACCAGAAATGTTTGAAGCTACTGACTGAATGAAAGGAGCTGGCATCTCACTCTCTTTGAATCTTCTTTATCATGCTAGGATTAACAGGAAAAAGCTAAAAATTTCAGAATTGCACCGTGCAATGTGGAGATATTACTGTTTGTGCATTTACAATATTCATTGATTTTTGCCATTGAAAAACATGTTTTTCATATACCAGAAATGTTTGAAGCTACTGACTGAATGAAAGGAGCTGGCATCTCACTCTCTTTGAATCTTCTTTATCATGCTAGGATTAACAGGAAAAAGCTAAAAATTTCAGAATTGCACCGTGCAATGTGGAGATATTACTGTTTGTGCATTTACAATATTCATTGATTTTTGCCATTGAAAAACGTTTTTCATATACCAGAAATGTTTGAAGCTACTGACTGAATGAAAGGAGCTGGCATCTCACTCTCTTTGAATCTTCTTTATCATGCTAGGATTAGCAGGAAAAAGCAAAAAATTTCAGAATTGCACCTTGCAATGTGGAGATATTACTGTTTGTGCATTTACAATATTCATTGATTTTTGCCATTGAAAAACATGTTTTTCATATACCAGAAATGTTTGAAGCTACTGACTGAATGAAAGGAGCTGGCATCTCACTCTCTTTGAATCTTCTTTATCATGCTAGGATTAACAGGAAAAAGCAAAAAATTTCAGAATTGCACCTTGCAATGTGGAGATATTACTGTTTGTGCATTTACAATATTCATTGATTTTTGCCATTGAAAAACATGTTTTTCATATACCAGAAATGTTTGAAGCTACTGACTGAATGAAAGGAGCTGGCATCTCACTCTCTTTGAATCTTCTTTATCATGCTAGGATTAACAGGAAAAAGCTAAAAATTTCAGAATTGCACCGTGCAATGTGGAGATATTACTGTTTGTGCATTTACAATATTCATTGATTTTTGCCATTGAAAAACATGTTTTTCATATACCAGAAATGTTTGAAGCTAATGACTGAATGAAAGGAGCTGGCATCTCACTCTCTTTGAATCTTCTTTATCATGCTAGGATTAACAGGAAAAAGCTAAAAATTTCAGAATTGCACCGTGCAATGTGGAGATATTACTGTTTGTGCATTTACAATATTCATTGATTTTTGCCATTGAAAAACATGTTTTTCATATACCAGAAATGTTTGAAGCTACTGACTGAATGAAAGGAGCTGGCATCTCACTCTCTTTGAATCTTCTTTATCATGCTAGGATTAACAGGACAAAGCTAAAAATTTCAGAATTGCACCGTGCAATGTGGAGATATTACTGTTTGTGCATTTACAATATTCATTGATTTTTGCCATTGAAAAACATGTTTTTCATATACCAGAAATGTTTGAAGCTACTGACTGAATGAAAGGAGCTGGCATCTCACTCTCTTTGAATCTTCTTTATCATGCTAGGATTAACAGGAAAAAGCTAAAAATTTCAGAATTGCACCGTGCAATGTGGAGATATTACTGTTTGTGCATTTACAATATTCATTGATTTTTGCCATTGAAAAACATGTTTTTCATATACCAGAAATGTTTGAAGCTACTGACTGAATGAAAGGAGCTGGCATCTCACTCTCTTTGAATCTTCTTTATCATGCTAGGATTAGCAGGAAAAAGCAAAAAATTTCAGAATTGCACCTTGCAATGTGGAGATATTACTGTTTGTGCATTTACAATATTCATTGATTTTTGCCATTGAAAAACATGTTTTTCATATACCAGAAATGTTTGAAGCTACTGACTGAATGAAAGGAGCTGGCATCTCACTCTCTTTGAATCTTCTTTATCATGCTAGGATTAACAGGAAAAAGCAAAAAATTTCAGAATTGCACCGTGCAATGTGGAGATATTACTGTTTGTGCATTTACAATATTCATTGATTTTTGCCATTGAAAAACATGTTTTTCATATACCAGAAATGTTTGAAGCTACTGACTGAATGAAAGGAGCTGGCATCTCACTCTCTTTGAATCTTCTTTATCATGCTAGGATTAACAGGACAAAGCTAAAAATTTCAGAATTGCACCGTGCAATGTGGAGATATTACTGTTTGTGCATTTACAATATTCATTGATTTTTGCCATTGAAAAACATGTTTTTCATATACCAGAAATGTTTGAAGCTACTGACTGAATGAAAGGAGCTGGCATCTCACTCTCTTTGAATCTTCTTTATCATGCTAGGATTAACAGGACAAAGCTAAAAATTTCAGAATTGCACCGTGCAATGTGGAGATATTACTGTTTGTGCATTTACAATATTCATTGATTTTTGCCATTGAAAAACATGTTTTTCAAATACCAGAAATGTTTGAAGCTACTGACTGAATGAAAGGAGCTGGCATCTCACTCTCTTTGAATCTTCTTTATCATGCTAGGATTAACAGGAAAAAGCAAAAAATTTCAGAATTGCACCGTGCAATGTGGAGATATTACTGTTTGTGCATTTACAATATTCATTGATTTTTGCCATTGAAAAACATGTTTTTCATATACCAGAAATGTTTGAAGCTACTGACTGAATGAAAGGAGCTGGCATCTCACTCTCTTTGAATCTTCTTTATCATGCTAGGATTAGCAGGAAAAAGCAAAAAATTTCAGAATTGCACCTTGCAATGTGGAGATATTACTGTTTGTGCATTTACAATATTCATTGATTTTTGCCATTGAAAAACATGTTTTTCATATACCAGAAATGTTTGAAGCTACTGACTGAATGAAAGGAGCTGGCATCTCACTCTCTTTGAATCTTCTTTATCATGCTAGGATTAACAGGAAAAAGCTAAAAATTTCAGAATTGCACCGTGCAATGTGGAGATATTACTGTTTGTGCATTTACAATATTCATTGATTTTTGCCATTGAAAAACATGTTTTTCATATACCAGAAATGTTTGAAGCTACTGACTGAATGAAAGGAGCTGGCATCTCACTCTCTTTGAATCTTCTTTATCATGCTAGGATTAACAGGAAAAAGCTAAAAATTTCAGAATTGCACCGTGCAATGTGGAGATATTACTGTTTGTGCATTTACAATATTCATTGATTTTTGCCATTGAAAAACATGTTTTTCATATACCAGAAATGTTTGAAGCTTCTGACTGAATGAAAGGAGCTGGCATCTCACTCTCTTTGAATCTTCTTTATCATGCTAGGATTAGCAGGAAAAAGCAAAAAATTTCAGAATTGCACCTTGCAATGTGGAGATATTACTGTTTGTGCATTTACAATATTCATTGATTTTTGCCATTGAAAAACATGTTTTTCATATACCAGAAATGTTTGAAGCTACTGACTGAATGAAAGGAGCTGGCATCTCACTCTCTTTGAATCTTCTTTATCATGCTAGGATTAGCAGGAAAAAGCAAAAAATTTCAGAATTGCACCTTGCAATGTGGAGATATTACTGTTTGTGCATTTACAATATTCATTGATTTTTGCCATTGAAAAACATGTTTTTCATATACCAGAAATGTTTGAAGCTACTGACTGAATGAAAGGAGCTGGCATCTCACTCTCTTTGAATCTTCTTTATCATGCTAGGATTAACAGGAAAAAGCTAAAAATTTCAGAATTGCACCGTGCAATGTGGAGATATTACTGTTTGTGCATTTACAATATTCATTGATTTTTGCCATTGAAAAACATGTTTTTCATATACCAGAAATGTTTGAAGCTACTGACTGAATGAAAGGAGCTGGCATCTCACTCTCTTTGAATCTTCTTTATCATGCTAGGATTAGCAGGAAAAAGCAAAAAATTTCAGAATTGCACCTTGCAATGTGGAGATATTACTGTTTGTGCATTTACAATATTCATTGATTTTTGCCATTGAAAAACATGTTTTTCATATACCAGAAATGTTTGAAGCTACTGACTGAATGAAAGGAGCTGGCATCTCACTCTCTTTGAATCTTCTTTATCATGCTAGGATTAACAGGAAAAAGCTAAAAATTTCAGAATTGCACCGTGCAATGTGGAGATATTACTGTTTGTGCATTTACAATATTCATTGATTTTTGCCATTGAAAAACATGTTTTTCATATACCAGAAATGTTTGAAGCTACTGACTGAATGAAAGGAGCTGGCATCTCACTCTCTTTGAATCTTCTTTATCATGCTAGGATTAGCAGGAAAAAGCAAAAAATTTCAGAATTGCACCTTGCAATGTGGAGATATTACTGTTTGTGCATTTACAATATTCATTGATTTTTGCCATTGAAAAACATGTTTTTCATATACCAGAAATGTTTGAAGCTACTGACTGAATGAAAGGAGCTGGCATCTCACTCTCTTTGAATCTTCTTTATCATGCTAGGATTAACAGGAAAAAGCTAAAAATTTCAGAATTGCACCGTGCAATGTGGAGATATTACTGTTTGTGCATTTACAATATTCATTGATTTTTGCCATTGAAAAACATGTTTTTCATATACCAGAAATGTTTGAAGCTACTGACTGAATGAAAGGAGCTGGCATCTCACTCTCTTTGAATCTTCTTTATCATGCTAGGATTAACAGGAAAAAGCTAAAAATTTCAGAATTGCACCGTGCAATGTGGAGATATTACTGTTTGTGCATTTACAATATTCATTGATTTTTGCCATTGAAAAACATGTTTTTCATATACCAGAAATGTTTGAAGCTTCTGACTGAATGAAAGGAGCTGGCATCTCACTCTCTTTGAATCTTCTTTATCATGCTAGGATTAGCAGGAAAAAGCAAAAAATTTCAGAATTGCACCTTGCAATGTGGAGATATTACTGTTTGTGCATTTACAATATTCATTGATTTTTGCCATTGAAAAACATGTTTTTCATATACCAGAAATGTTTGAAGCTACTGACTGAATGAAAGGAGCTGGCATCTCACTCTCTTTGAATCTTCTTTATCATGCTAGGATTAGCAGGAAAAAGCAAAAAATTTCAGAATTGCACCTTGCAATGTGGAGATATTACTGTTTGTGCATTTACAATATTCATTGATTTTTGCCATTGAAAAACATGTTTTTCATATACCAGAAATGTTTGAAGCTACTGACTGAATGAAAGGAGCTGGCATCTCACTCTCTTTGAATCTTCTTTATCATGCTAGGATTAACAGGAAAAAGCTAAAAATTTCAGAATTGCACCGTGCAATGTGGAGATATTACTGTTTGTGCATTTACAATATTCATTGATTTTTGCCATTGAAAAACATGTTTTTCATATACCAGAAATGTTTGAAGCTACTGACTGAATGAAAGGAGCTGGCATCTCACTCTCTTTGAATCTTCTTTATCATGCTAGGATTAGCAGGAAAAAGCAAAAAATTTCAGAATTGCACCTTGCAATGTGGAGATATTACTGTTTGTGCATTTACAATATTCATTGATTTTTGCCATTGAAAAACATGTTTTTCATATACCAGAAATGTTTGAAGCTACTGACTGAATGAAAGGAGCTGGCATCTCACTCTCTTTGAATCTTCTTTATCATGCTAGGATTAACAGGAAAAAGCTAAAAATTTCAGAATTGCACCGTGCAATGTGGAGATATTACTGTTTGTGCATTTACAATTTTCATTGATTTTTGCCATTGAAAAACATGTTTTTCATATACCAGAAATGTTTGAAGCTACTGACTGAATGAAAGGAGCTGGCATCTCACTCTCTTTGAATCTTCTTTATCATGCTAGGATTAACAGGAAAAAGCAAAAAATTTCAGAATTGCACCTTGCAATGTGGAGATATTACTGTTTGTGCATTTACAATATTCATTGATTTTTGCCATTGAAAAACGTTTTTCATATACCAGAAATGTTTGAAGCTACTGACTGAATGAAAGGAGCTGGCATCTCACTCTCTTTGAATCTTCTTTATCATGCTAGGATTAACAGGAAAAAGCAAAAAATTTCAGAATTGCACCTTGCAATGTGGAGATATTACTGTTTGTGCATTTACAATATTCATTGATTTTTGCCATTGAAAAACATGTTTTTCATATACCAGAAATGTTTGAAGCTACTGACTGAATGAAAGGAGCTGGCATCTCACTCTCTTTGAATCTTCTTTATCATGCTAGGATTAACAGGAAAAAGCTAAAAATTTCAGAATTGCACCGTGCAATGTGGAGATATTACTGTTTGTGCATTTACAATATTCATTGATTTTTGCCATTGAAAAACATGTTTTTCATATACCAGAAATGTTTGAAGCTACTGACTGAATGAAAGGAGCTGGCATCTCACTCTCTCTGAATCTTCTTTATCATGCTAGGATTAGCAGGAAAAAGCAAAAAATTTCAGAATTGCACCTTGCAATGTGGAGATATTACTGTTTGTGCATTTACAATATTCATTGATTTTTGCCATTGAAAAACATGTTTTTCATATACCAGAAATGTTTGAAGCTACTGACTGAATGAAAGGAGCTGGCATCTCACTCTCTTTGAATCTTCTTTATCATGCTAGGATTAACAGGAAAAAGCTAAAAATTTCAGAATTGCACCGTGCAATGTGGAGATATTACTGTTTGTGCATTTACAATATTCATTGATTTTTGCCATTGAAAAACATGTTTTTCATATACCAGAAATGTTTGAAGCTACTGACTGAATGAAAGGAGCTGGCATCTCACTCTCTTTGAATCTTCTTTATCATGCTAGGATTAGCAGGAAAAAGCAAAAAATTTCAGAATTGCACCTTGCAATGTGGAGATATTACTGTTTGTGCATTTACAATATTCATTGATTTTTGCCATTGAAAAACATGTTTTTCATATACCAGAAATGTTTGAAGCTACTGACTGAATGAAAGGAGCTGGCATCTCACTCTCTGAATCTTCTTTATCATGCTAGGATTAACAGGAAAAAGCTAAAAATTTCAGAATTGCACCGTGCAATGTGGAGATATTACTGTTTGTGCATTTACAATATTCATTGATTTTTGCCATTGAAAAACATGTTTTTCATATACCAGAAATGTTTGAAGCTACTGACTGAATGAAAGGAGATGGCATCTCACTCTCTTTGAATCTTTTTTATCATGCTAGGATTAGCAGGAAAAAGCAAAAAATTTCAGAATTGCACCTTGCAATGTGGAGATATTACTGTTTGTGCATTTACAATATTCATTGATTTTTGCCATTGAAAAACATGTTTTTCATATACCAGAAATGTTTGAAGCTACTGACTGAATGAAAGGAGCTGGCATCTCACTCTCTTTGAATCTTCTTTATCATGCTAGGATTAACAGGAAAAAGCTAAAAATTTCAGAATTGCACCGTGCAATGTGGAGATATTACTGTTTGTGCATTTACAATATTCATTGATTTTTGCCATTGAAAAACATGTTTTTCATATACCAGAAATGTTTGAAGCTACTGACTGAATGAAAGGAGCTGGCATCTCACTCTCTTTGAATCTTCTTTATCATGCTAGGATTAACAGGAAAAAGCTAAAAATTTCAGAATTGCACCTTGCAATGTGGAGATATTACTGTTTGTGCATTTACAATATTCATTGATTTTTGCCATTGAAAAACATGTTTTTCATATACCAGAAATGTTTGAAGCTAATGACTGAATGAAAGGAGCTGGCATCTCACTCTCTTTGAATCTTCTTTATCATGCTAGGATTAACAGGAAAAAGCTAAAAATTTCAGAATTGCACCGTGCAATGTGGAGATATTACTGTTTGTGCATTTACAATATTCATTGATTTTTGCCATTGAAAAACATGTTTTTCATATACCAGAAATGTTTGAAGCTACTGACTGAATGAAAGGAGCTGGCATCTCACTCTCTTTGAATCTTCTTTATCATGCTAGGATTAACAGGACAAAGCTAAAAATTTCAGAATTGCACCGTGCAATGTGGAGATATTACTGTTTGTGCATTTACAATATTCATTGATTTTTGCCATTGAAAAACATGTTTTTCATATACCAGAAATGTTTGAAGCTACTGACTGAATGAAAGGAGCTGGCATCTCACTCTCTTTGAATCTTCTTTATCATGCTAGGATTAACAGGAAAAAGCTAAAAATTTCAGAATTGCACCGTGCAATGTGGAGATATTACTGTTTGTGCATTTACAATATTCATTGATTTTTGCCATTGAAAAACATGTTTTTCATATACCAGAAATGTTTGAAGCTACTGACTGAATGAAAGGAGCTGGCATCTCACTCTCTTTGAATCTTCTTTATCATGCTAGGATTAGCAGGAAAAAGCAAAAAATTTCAGAATTGCACCTTGCAATGTGGAGATATTACTGTTTGTGCATTTACAATATTCATTGATTTTTGCCATTGAAAAACATGTTTTTCATATACCAGAAATGTTTGAAGCTACTGACTGAATGAAAGGAGCTGGCATCTCACTCTCTTTGAATCTTCTTTATCATGCTAGGATTAACAGGAAAAAGCAAAAAATTTCAGAATTGCACCGTGCAATGTGGAGATATTACTGTTTGTGCATTTACAATATTCATTGATTTTTGCCATTGAAAAACATGTTTTTCATATACCAGAAATGTTTGAAGCTACTGACTGAATGAAAGGAGCTGGCATCTCACTCTCTTTGAATCTTCTTTATCATGCTAGGATTAACAGGACAAAGCTAAAAATTTCAGAATTGCACCGTGCAATGTGGAGATATTACTGTTTGTGCATTTACAATATTCATTGATTTTTGCCATTGAAAAACATGTTTTTCATATACCAGAAATGTTTGAAGCTACTGACTGAATGAAAGGAGCTGGCATCTCACTCTCTTTGAATCTTCTTTATCATGCTAGGATTAACAGGAAAAAGCTAAAAATTTCAGAATTGCACCGTGCAATGTGGAGATATTACTGTTTGTGCATTTACAATATTCATTGATTTTTGCCATTGAAAAACATGTTTTTCATATACCAGAAATGTTTGAAGCTACTGACTGAATGAAAGGAGCTGGCATCTCACTCTCTTTGAATCTTCTTTATCATGCTAGGATTAGCAGGAAAAAGCAAAAAATTTCAGAATTGCACCTTGCAATGTGGAGATATTACTGTTTGTGCATTTACAATATTCATTGATTTTTGCCATTGAAAAACATGTTTTTCATATACCAGAAATGTTTGAAGCTACTGACTGAATGAAAGGAGCTGGCATCTCACTCTCTTTGAATCTTCTTTATCATGCTAGGATTAACAGGAAAAAGCTAAAAATTTCAGAATTGCACCGTGCAATGTGGAGATATTACTGTTTGTGCATTTACAATATTCATTGATTTTTGCCATTGAAAAACATGTTTTTCATATACCAGAAATGTTTGAAGCTACTGACTGAATGAAAGGAGCTGGCATCTCACTCTCTTTGAATCTTCTTTATCATGCTAGGATTAGCAGGAAAAAGCAAAAAATTTCAGAATTGCACCTTGCAATGTGGAGATATTACTGTTTGTGCATTTACAATATTCATCGATTTTTGCCATTGAAAAACATGTTTTTCATATACCAGAAATGTTTGAAGCTACTGACTGAATGAAAGGAGCTGGCATCTCACTCTCTTTGAATCTTCTTTATCATGCTAGGATTAACAGGAAAAAGCAAAAAATTTCAGAATTGCACCTTGCAATGTGGAGATATTACTGTTTGTGCATTTACAATATTCATTGATTTTTGCCATTGAAAAACATGTTTTTCATATACCAGAAATGTTTGAAGCTACTGACTGAATGAAAGGAGCTGGCATCTCACTCTCTTTGAATCTTCTTTATCATGCTAGGATTAACAGGAAAAAGCTAAAAATTTCAGAATTGCACCGTGCAATGTGGAGATATTACTGTTTGTGCATTTACAATATTCATTGATTTTTGCCATTGAAAAACATGTTTTTCATATACCAGAAATGTTTGAAGCTACTGACTGAATGAAAGGAGCTGGCATCTCACTCTCTTTGAATCTTCTTTATCATGCTAGGATTAGCAGGAAAAAGCAAAAAATTTCAGAATTGCACCTTGCAATGTGGAGATATTACTGTTTGTGCATTTACAATATTCATTGATTTTTGCCATTGAAAAACATGTTTTTCATATACCAGAAATGTTTGAAGCTACTGACTGAATGAAAGGAGCTGGCATCTCACTCTCTTTGAATCTTCTTTATCATGCTAGGATTAACAGGAAAAAGCTAAAAATTTCAGAATTGCACCGTGCAATGTGGAGATATTACTGTTTGTGCATTTACAATATTCATTGATTTTTGCCATTGAAAAACATGTTTTTCATATACCAGAAATGTTTGAAGCTACTGACTGAATGAAAGGAGCTGGCATCTCACTCTCTTTGAATCTTCTTTACCATGCTAGGATTAGCAGGAAAAAGCAAAAAATTTCAGAATTGCACCTTGTAATGTGGAGATATTACTGTTTGTGCATTTACAATATTCATTGATTTTTGCCATTGAAAAACATGTTTTTCATATACCAGAAATGTTTGAAGCTACTGACTGAATGAAAGGAGCTGGCATCTCACTCTCTTTGAATCTTCTTTATCATGCTAGGATTAACAGGAAAAAGCAAAAAATTTCAGAATTGCACCTTGCAATGTGGAGATATTACTGTTTGTGCATTTACAATATTCATTGATTTTTGCCATTGAAAAACATGTTTTTCATATACCAGAAATGTTTGAAGCTACTGACTGAATGAAAGGAGCTGGCATCTCACTCTCTTTGAATCTTCTTTATCATGCTAGGATTAACAGGAAAAAGCTAAAAATTTCAGAATTGCACCGTGCAATGTGGAGATATTACTGTTTGTGCATTTACAATATTCATTGATTTTTGCCATTGAAAAACATGTTTTTCATATACCAGAAATGTTTGAAGCTACTGACTGAATGAAAGGAGCTGGCATCTCACTCTCTTTGAATCTTCTTTATCATGCTAGGATTAGCAGGAAAAAGCAAAAAATTTCAGAATTGCACCTTGCAATGTGGAGATATTACTGTTTGTGCATTTACAATATTCATTGATTTTTGCCATTGAAAAACATGTTTTTCATATACCAGAAATGTTTGAAGCTACTGACTGAATGAAAGGAGCTGGCATCTCACTCTCTGAATCTTCTTTATCATGCTAGGATTAACAGGAAAAAGCTAAAAATTTCAGAATTGCACCGTGCAATGTGGAGATATTACTGTTTGTGCATTTACAATATTCATTGATTTTTGCCATTGAAAAACATGTTTTTCATATACCAGAAATGTTTGAAGCTACTGACTGAATGAAAGGAGCTGGCATCTCACTCTCTTTGAATCTTCTTTATCATGCTAGGATTAGCAGGAAAAAGCAAAAAATTTCAGAATTGCACCTTGCAATGTGGAGATATTACTGTTTGTGCATTTACAATATTCATTGATTTTTGCCATTGAAAAACATGTTTTTCATATACCAGAAATGTTTGAAGCTACTGACTGAATGAAAGGAGCTGGCATCTCACTCTCTTTGAATCTTCTTTATCATGCTAGGATTAACAGGAAAAAGCAAAAAATTTCAGAATTGCACCTTGCAATGTGGAGATATTACTGTTTGTGCATTTACAATATTCATTGATTTTTGCCATTGAAAAACATGTTTTTCATATACCAGAAATGTTTGAAGCTACTGACTGAATGAAAGGAGCTGGCATCTCACTCTCTTTGAATCTTCTTTATCATGCTAGGATTAACAGGAAAAAGCTAAAAATTTCAGAATTGCACCGTGCAATGTGGAGATATTACTGTTTGTGCATTTACAATATTCATTGATTTTTGCCATTGAAAAACATGTTTTTCATATACCAGAAATGTTTGAAGCTACTGACTGAATGAAAGGAGCTGGCATCTCACTCTGAATCTTCTTTATCATGCTAGGATTAACAGGAAAAAGCTAAAAATTTCAGAATTGCACCGTGCAATGTGGAGATATTACTGTTTGTGCATTTACAATATTCATTGATTTTTGCCATTGAAAAACATGTTTTTCATATACCAGAAATGTTTGAAGCTACTGACTGAATGAAAGGAGCTGGCATCTCACTCTCTTTGAATCTTCTTTATCATGCTAGGATTAACAGGAAAAAGCTAAAAATTTCAGAATTGCACCGTGCAATGTGGAGATATTACTGTTTGTGCATTTACAATATTCATTGATTTTTGCCATTGAAAAACATGTTTTTCATATACCAGAAATGTTTGAAGCTACTGACTGAATGAAAGGAGCTGGCATCTCACTCTCTTTGAATCTTCTTTATCATGCTAGGATTAGCAGGAAAAAGCAAAAAATTTCAGAATTGCACCTTGCAATGTGGAGATATTACTGTTTGTGCATTTACAATATTCATTGATTTTTGCCATTGAAAAACATGTTTTTCATATACCAGAAATGTTTGAAGCTACTGACTGAATGAAAGGAGCTGGCATCTCACTCTCTTTGAATCTTCTTTATCATGCTAGGATTAACAGGAAAAAGCAAAAAATTTCAGAATTGCACCTTGCAATGTGGAGATATTACTGTTTGTGCATTTACAATATTCATTGATTTTTGCCATTGAAAAACATGTTTTTCATATACCAGAAATGTTTGAAGCTACTGACTGAATGAAAGGAGCTGGCATCTCACTCTCTTTGAATCTTCTTTATCATGCTAGGATTAACAGGAAAAAGCTAAAAATTTCAGAATTGCACCGTGCAATGTGGAGATATTACTGTTTGTGCATTTACAATATTCATTGATTTTTGCCATTGAAAAACATGTTTTTCATATACCAGAAATGTTTGAAGCTACTGACTGAATGAAAGGAGCTGGCATCTCACTCTCTTTGAATCTTCTTTATCATGCTAGGATTAGCAGGAAAAAGCAAAAAATTTCAGAATTGCACCTTGCAATGTGGAGATATTACTGTTTGTGCATTTACAATATTCATTGATTTTTGCCATTGAAAACATGTTTTTCATATACCAGAAATGTTTGAAGCTACTGACTGAATGAAAGGAGCTGGCATCTCACTCTCTGAATCTTCTTTATCATGCTAGGATTAACAGGAAAAAGCTAAAAATTTCAGAATTGCACCGTGCAATGTGGAGATATTACTGTTTGTGCATTTACAATATTCATTGATTTTGCCATTGAAAAACATGTTTTCATATACCAGAAATGTTTGAAGCTACTGACTGAATGAAAGGAGCTGGCATCTCACTCTCTTTGAATCTTCTTTATCATGCTAGGATTAGCAGGAAAAAGCAAAAATTTCAGAATTGCACCTTGCAATGTGGAGATATTACTGTTTGTGCATTTACAATATTCATTGATTTTTGCCATTGAAAAACATGTTTTTCATATACCAGAAATGTTTGAAGCTACTGACTGAATGAAAGGAGCTGGCATCTCACTCTCTTTGAATCTTCTTTATCATGCTAGGATTAACAGGAAAAAGCAAAAAATTTCAGAATTGCACCTTGCAATGTGGAGATATTACTGTTTGTGCATTTACAATATTCATTGATTTTTGCCATTGAAAAACATGTTTTTCATATACCAGAAATGTTTGAAGCTACTGACTGAATGAAAGGAGCTGGCATCTCACTCTCTTTGAATCTTCTTTATCATGCTAGGATTAACAGGAAAAAGCTAAAAATTTCAGAATTGCACCGTGCAATGTGGAGATATTACTGTTTGTGCATTTACAATATTCATTGATTTTTGCCATTGAAAAACATGTTTTTCATATACCAGAAATGTTTGAAGCTACTGACTGAATGAAAGGAGCTGGCATCTCACTCTCTTTGAATCTTCTTTATCATGCTAGGATTAACAGGAAAAGCTAAAATTTCAGAATTGCACCGTGCAATGTGGAGATATTACTGTTTGTGCATTTACAATATTCATTGATTTTTGCCATTGAAAAACATGTTTTCATATACCAGAAATGTTTGAAGCTACTGACTGAATGAAAGGAGCTGGCATCTCACTCTCTTTGAATCTTCTTTATCATGCTAGGATTAGCAGGAAAAAGCAAAAAATTTCAGAATTGCACCTTGCAATGTGGAGATATTACTGTTTGTGCATTTACAATATTCATTGATTTTTGCCATTGAAAACATGTTTTTCATATACCAGAAATGTTTGAAGCTACTGACTGAATGAAAGGAGCTGGCATCTCACTCTCTTTGAATCTTCTTTATCATGCTAGGATTAACAGGAAAAAGCAAAAAATTTCAGAATTGCACCTTGCAATGTGGAGATATTACTGTTTGTGCATTTACAATATTCATTGATTTTTGCCATTGAAAAACATGTTTTTCATATACCAGAAATGTTTGAAGCTACTGACTGAATGAAAGGAGCTGGCATCTCACTCTCTTTGAATCTTCTTTATCATGCTAGGATTAACAGGAAAAAGCTAAAAATTTCAGAATTGCACCGTGCAATGTGGAGATATTACTGTTTGTGCATTTACAATATTCATTGATTTTTGCCATTGAAAAACATGTTTTTCATATACCAGAAATGTTTGAAGCTACTGACTGAATGAAAGGAGCTGGCATCTCACTCTCTTTGAATCTTCTTTATCATGCTAGGATTAACAGGAAAAAGCTAAAAATTTCAGAATTGCACCGTGCAATGTGGAGATATTACTGTTTGTGCATTTACAATATTCATTGATTTTTTGCCATTGAAAAACATGTTTTTCATATACCAGAAAATGTTTGAAGCTAATGACTGAATGAAAGGAGCTGGCATCTCACTCTCTTTGAATCTTCTTTATCATGCTAGGATTAACAGGAAAAAGCTAAAATTTCAGAATTGCACCGTGCAATGTGGAGATATTACTGTTTGTGCATTTACAATATTCATTGATTTTGCCATTGAAAACATGTTTTTCATATACCAGAAATGTTTGAAGCTACTGACTGAATGAAAGGAGCTGGCATCTCACTCTCTTTGAATCTTCTTTATCATGCTAGGATTAACAGGACAAAGCTAAAATTTCAGAATTGCACCGTGCAATGTGGAGATATTACTGTTTGTGCATTTACATATTCATTGATTTTTGCCATTGAAAAACATGTTTTTCATATACCAGAAATGTTTGAAGCTACTGACTGAATGAAAGGAGCTGGCATCTCACTCTCTTTGAATCTTCTTTATCATGCTAGGATTACAGGAAAAGCTAAAAATTTCAGAATTGCACCGTGCAATGTGGAGATATTACTGTTTGTGCATTTACAATATTCATTGATTTTTGCCATTGAAAAACATGTTTTTCATATACCAGAAATGTTTGAAGCTACTGACTGAATGAAAGGAGCTGGCATCTCACTCTCTTTGAATCTCTTTATCATGCTAGGATTAGCAGGAAAAAGCAAAAAATTTCAGAATTGCACCTTGCAATGTGGAGATATTACTGTTTGTGCATTTACAATATTCATTGATTTTTGCCATTGAAAAACATGTTTTCATATACCAGAAATGTTTGAAGCTACTGACTGAATGAAAGGAGCTGGCATCTCACTCTCTTTGAATCTTCTTTATCATGCTAGGATTAACAGGAAAAAGCAAAAATTTCAGAATTGCACCGTGCAATGTGGAGATATTACTGTTTGTGCATTTACAATATTCATTGATTTTTGCCATTGAAAAACATGTTTTTCATATACCAGAAATGTTTGAAGCTACTGACTGAATGAAAGGAGCTGGCATCTCACTCTCTTTGAATCTTCTTTATCATGCTAGGATTAACAGGACAAAGCTAAAAATTTCAGAATTGCACCGTGCAATGTGGAGATATTACTGTTTGTGCATTTACAATATTCATTGATTTTTGCCATTGAAAAACATGTTTTTCATATACCAGAAATGTTTGAAGCTACTGACTGAATGAAAGGAGCTGGCATCTCACTCTCTTTGAATCTTCTTTATCATGCTAGGATTAACAGGAAAAAGCTAAAAATTTCAGAATTGCACCGTGCAATGTGGAGATATTACTGTTTGTGCATTTACAATATTCATTGATTTTTGCCATTGAAAAACATGTTTTTCAATATACCAGAAATGTTTGAAGCTACTGACTGAATGAAAGGAGCTGGCATCTCACTCTCTTTGAATCTTCTTTATCATGCTAGGATTAACAGGAAAAAGCTAAAAATTTCAGAATTGCACCGTGCAATGTGGAGATATTACTGTTTGGGCAT
This sequence comes from Phyllobates terribilis, assembly GCF_046119375.1. NCBI lineage: Eukaryota > Metazoa > Chordata > Amphibia > Anura > Dendrobatidae > Phyllobates > Phyllobates terribilis. The sequence goes on along the minus strand of NW_027368391.1, from coordinate 7,626 downwards.
TTACAATATTCATTGATTTTTGCCATTGAAAAACATGTTTTTCATATACCAGAAATGTTTGAAGCTATTGACTGAATGAAAGGAGCTGGCATCTCACTCTCTTTGAATCTTCTTTATCATGCTAGGATTAACAGGAAAAAGCTAAAAATTTCAGAATTGCACCGTGCAATGTGGAGATATTACTGTTTGTGCATTTACAATATTCATTGATTTTTGCCATTGAAAAACATGTTTTTCATATACCAGAAATGTTTGAAGCTACTGACTGAATGAAAGGAGCTGGCATCTCACTCTCTTTGAATCTTCTTTATCATGCTAGGATTAACAGGACAAAGCTAAAAATTTCAGAATTGCACCGTGCAATGTGGAGATATACTGTTTGTGCATTTACAATATTCATTGATTTTTGCCATTGAAAAACATGTTTTTCATATACCAGAAATGTTTGAAGCTACTGACTGAATGAAAGGAGCTGGCATCTCACTCTCTTTGAATCTTCTTTATCATGCTAGGATTAACAGGAAAAAGCTAAAAATTTCAGAATTGCACCGTGCAATGTGGAGATATTACTGTTTGTGCATTTACAATATTCATTGATTTTTGCCATTGAAAAACATGTTTTTCATATACCAGAAATGTTTGAAGCTACTGACTGAATGAAAGGAGCTGGCATCTCACTCTCTTTGAATCTTCTTTATCATGCTAGGATTAGCAGGAAAAAGCAAAAAATTTCAGAATTGCACCTTGCAATGTGGAGATATTACTGTTTGTGCATTTACAATATTCATTGATTTTGCCATTGAAAAACATGTTTTTCATATACCAGAAATGTTTGAAGCTACTGACTGAATGAAAGGAGCTGGCATCTCACTCTCTTTGAATCTTCTTTATCATGCTAGGATTAACAGGAAAAAGCAAAAAATTTCAGAATTGCACCGTGCAATGTGGAGATATTACTGTTTGTGCATTTACAATATTCATTGATTTTTGCCATTGAAAAACATGTTTTTCATATACCAGAAATGTTTGAAGCTACTGACTGAATGAAAGGAGCTGGCATCTCACTCTCTTTGAATCTTCTTTATCATGCTAGGATTAACAGGACAAAGCTAAAAATTTCAGAATTGCACCGTGCAATGTGGAGATATTACTGTTTGTGCATTTACAATATTCATTGATTTTTGCCATTGAAAAACATGTTTTTCATATACCAGAAATGTTTGAAGCTACTGACTGAATGAAAGGAGCTGGCATCTCACTCTCTTTGAATCTTCTTTATCATGCTAGCATTAACAGGAAAAAGCTAAAAATTTCAGAATTGCACCGTGCAATGTGGAGATATTAATGTTTGTGCATTTACAATATTCATTGATTTTTGCCATTGAAAACATGTTTTTCATATACCAGAAATGTTTGAAGCTACTGACTGAATGAAAGGAGCTGGCATCTCACTCTCTTTGAATTTTCTTTATCATGCTAGGATTAGCAGGAAAAAGCAAAAAATTTCAGGAATTGCACCTTGCAATGTGGAGATATTACTGTTTGTGCATTTACAATATTCATTGATTTTGCCATTGAAAAACATGTTTTTCATATACCAGAAATGTTTGAAGCTACTGACTGAATGAAAGGAGCTGGCATCTCACTCTCTTTGAATCTTCTTTATCATGCTAGGATTAACAGGAAAAAGCTAAAAAATTTCAGAATTGCACCGTGCAATGTGGAGATATTACTGTTTGTGCATTTACAATATTCATTGATTTTTGCCATTGAAAAACATGTTTTTCATATACCAGAAATGTTTGAAGCTACTGACTGAATGAAAGGAGCTGGCATCTCACTCTCTTTGAATCTTCTTTATCATGCTAGGATTAGCAGGAAAAAAGCAAAAATTTCAGAATTGCACCTTGCAATGTGGAGATATTACTGTTTGTGCATTTACAATATTCATTGATTTTTGCCATTGAAAAACATGTTTTTCATATACCAGAAATGTTTGAAGCTACTGACTGAATGAAAGGAGCTGGCATCTCACTCTCTTTGAATCTTCTTTATCATGCTAGGATTAACAGGAAAAAGCAAAAATTTCAGAATTGCACCTTGCAATGTGGAGATATTACTGTTTGTGCATTTACAATATTCATTGATTTTTGCCATTGAAAAACATGTTTTTCATATACCAGAAATGTTTGAAGCTACTGACTGAATGAAAGGAGCTGGCATCTCACTCTCTTTGAATCTTCTTTATCATGCTAGGATTAACAGGAAAAAAGCTAAAAATTTCAGAATTGCACCGTGCAATGTGGAGATAATACAGTTTGTGCATTTACAATATTCATTGATTTTTGCCATTGAAAAACATGTTTTTCATATACCAGAAATGTTTGAAGCTACTGACTGAATGAAAGGAGCTGGCATCTCACTCTCTTTGAATCTTCTTTATCATGCTAGGATTAGCAGGAAAAAGCAAAAAATTTCAGAATTGCACCGTGCAATGTGGAGATATTACTGTTTGTGCATTTACAATATTCATTGATTTTTGCCATTGAAAAACATGTTTTTCATATACCAGAAATGTTTGAAGCTACTGACTGAATGAAAGGAGCTGGCATCTCACTCTCTGAATCTTCTTTATCATGCTAGGATTAACAGGAAAAAGCTAAAATTTCAGAATTGCACCGTGCAATGTGGAGATATTACTGTTTGTGCATTTACAATATTCATTGATTTTTGCCATTGAAAAACATGTTTTCATATACCAGAAATGTTTGAAGCTACTGACTGAATGAAAGGAGCTGGCATCTCACTCTCTTTGAATCTTCTTTATCATGCTAGGATTAGCAGGAAAAAAGCAAAAAATTTCAGAATTGCACCTTGCAATGTGGAGATATTACTGTTTGTGCATTTACAATATTCATTGATTTTTGCCATTGAAAACATGTTTTTCATATACCAGAAATGTTTGAAGCTACTGACTGAATGAAAGGAGCTGGCATCTCACTCTCTTTGAATCTTCTTTATCATGCTAGGATTAACAGGAAAAAGCTAAAAATTTCAGAATTGCACCGTGCAATGTGGAGATATACTGTTTGTGCATTTACAATATTCATTGATTTTTGCCATTGAAAAACATGTTTTTCATATACCAGAAATGTTTGAAGCTACTGACTGAATGAAAGGAGCTGGCATCTCACTCTCTTTGAATCTTCTTTATCATGCTAGGATTAACAGGAAAAAGCTAAAATTTCAGAATTGCACAGTGCAATGTGGAGATATTACTGTTTGTGCATTTACAATATTCATTGATTTTTGCCATTGAAAAACATGTTTTTCATATACCAGAAATGTTTGAAGCTACTGACTGAATGAAAGGAGCTGGCATCTCACTCTCTTTGAATCTTCTTTATCATGCTAGGATTAGCAGGAAAAAGCAAAAAATTTCAGAATTGCACCTTGCAATGTGGAGATATTACTGTTTGTGCATTACAATATTCATTGATTTTTGCCATTGAAAAACATGTTTTTCATATACCAGAAATGTTTGAAGCTACTGACTGAATGAAAGGAGCTGGCATCTCACTCTCTTTGAATCTTCTTTATCATGCTAGGATTAACAGGAAAAAGCAAAAAATTTCAGAATTGCACCTTGCAATGTGGAGATATTACTGTTTGTGCATTTACAATATTCATTGATTTTTGCCATTGAAAAACATGTTTTCATATACCAGAAATGTTTGAAGCTACTGACTGAATGAAAGGAGCTGGCATCTCACTCTCTTTGAATCTTCTTTATCATGCTAGGATTAACAGGAAAAAGCTAAAAATTTCAGAATTGCACCGTGCAATGTGGAGATATTACTGTTTGTGCATTTACAATATTCATTGATTTTTGCCATTGAAAAACATGTTTTCATATACCAGAAATGTTTGAAGCTACTGACTGAATGAAAGGAGCTGGCATCTCACTCTCTTTGAATCTTCTTTATCATGCTAGGATTAGCAGGAAAAAGCAAAAAATTTCAGAATTGCACCTTGCAATGTGGAGATATTACTGTTTGTGCATTTACAATATTCATTGATTTTTGCCATTGAAAAACATGTTTTTCATATACCAGAAATGTTTGAAGCTACTGACTGAATGAAAGGAGCTGGCATCTCACTCTCTTTGAATCTTCTTTATCATGCTAGGATTAACAGGAAAAAGCTAAAAATTTCAGAATTGCACCGTGCAATGTGGAGATATTACTGTTTGTGCATTTACAATATTCATTGATTTTTGCCATTGAAAAACATGTTTTTCATATACCAGAAATGTTTGAAGCTAATGACTGAATGAAAGGAGCTGGCATCTCACTCTCTTTGAATCTTCTTTATCATGCTAGGATTAACAGGAAAAAGCTAAAAATTTCAGAATTGCACCGTGCAATGTGGAGATATTACTGTTTGTGCATTTACAATATTCATTGATTTTTGCCATTGAAAAACATGTTTTTCATATACCAGAAATGTTTGAAGCTACTGACTGAATGAAAGGAGCTGGCATCTCACTCTCTTTGAATCTTCTTTATCATGCTAGGATTAACAGGACAAAGCTAAAAATTTCAGAATTGCACCGTGCAATGTGGAGATATTACTGTTTGTGCATTTACAATATTCATTGATTTTTGCCATTGAAAAACATGTTTTTCATATACCAGAAATGTTTGAAGCTACTGACTGAATGAAAGGAGCTGGCATCTCACTCTCTTTGAATCTTCTTTATCATGCTAGGATTAACAGGAAAAAGCTAAAAATTTCAGAATTGCACCGTGCAATGTGGAGATATTACTGTTTGTGCATTTACAATATTCATTGATTTTTGCCATTGAAAAACATGTTTTTCATATACCAGAAATGTTTGAAGCTACTGACTGAATGAAAGGAGCTGGCATCTCACTCTCTTTGAATCTTCTTTATCATGCTAGGATTAGCAGGAAAAAGCAAAAAATTTCAGAATTGCACCTTGCAATGTGGAGATATTACTGTTTGTGCATTTACAATATTCATTGATTTTTGCCATTGAAAAACATGTTTTTCATATGCCAGAAATGTTTGAAGCTACTGACTGAATGAAAGGAGCTGGCATCTCACTCTCTTTGAATCTTCTTTATCATGCTAGGATTAACAGGAAAAAGCTAAAAATTTCAGAATTGCACCGTGCAATGTGGAGATATTACTGTTTGTGCATTTACAATATTCATTGATTTTTGCCATTGAAAAACATGTTTTTCATATACCAGAAATGTTTGAAGCTACTGACTGAATGAAAGGAGCTGGCATCTCACTCTCTTTGAATCTTCTTTATCATGCTAGGATTAGCAGGAAAAAGCAAAAAATTTCAGAATTGCACCTTGCAATGTGGAGATATTACTGTTTGTGCATTTACAATATTCATTGATTTTTGCCATTGAAAAACATGTTTTTCATATACCAGAAATGTTTGAAGCTACTGACTGAATGAAAGGAGCTGGCATCTCACTCTCTTTGAATCTTCTTTATCATGCTAGGATTAACAGGAAAAAGCTAAAAATTTCAGAATTGCACCTTGCAATGTGGAGATATTACTGTTTGTGCATTTACAATATTCATTGATTTTTGCCATTGAAAACATGTTTTTCATATACCAGAAATGTTTGAAGCTACTGACTGAATGAAAGGAGCTGGCATCTCACTCTCTTTGAATCTTCTTTATCATGCTAGGATTAACAGGAAAAAGCTAAAAATTTCAGAATTGCACCGTGCAATGTGGAGATATTACTGTTTGTGCATTTACAATATTCATTGATTTTTGCCATTGAAAAACATGTTTTCATATACCAGAAATGTTTGAAGCTACTGACTGAATGAAAGGAGCTGGCATCTCACTCTCTTTGAATCTTCTTTATCATGCTAGGATTAGCAGGGAAAAAGCAAAAAATTTCAGAATTGCACCTTGCAATGTGGAGATATTACTGTTTGTGCATTTACAATATTCATTGATTTTTGCCATTGAAAAACATGTTTTTCATATACCAGAAATGTTTGAAGCTACTGACTGAATGAAAGGAGCTGGCATCTCACTCTCTGAATCTTCTTTATCATGCTAGGATTAGCAGGAAAAAGCAAAAAATTTCAGAATGCACCTTGCAATGTGGAGATATTACTGTTTGTGCATTTACAATATTCATTGATTTTTGCCATTGAAAAACATGTTTTTCATATACCAGAAATGTTTGAAGCTACTGACTGAATGAAAGGAGCTGGCATCTCACTCTCTTTGAATCTTCTTTATCATGCTAGGATTAACAGGAAAAAGCAAAAATTTCAAAATTGCACCTTGCAATGTGGAGATATTACTGTTTGTGCATTTACAATATTCATTGATTTTTGCCATTGAAAAACATGTTTTTCATATACCAGAAATGTTTGAAGCTACTGACTGAATGAAAGGAGCTGGCATCTCACTCTCTTTGAATCTTCTTTATCATGCTAGGATTAACAGGAAAAAGCTAAAAATTTCAGAAATTGCACCGTGCAATGTGGAGATATTACTGTTTGTGCATTTACAATATTCATTGATTTTGCCATTGAAAAACATGTTTTTCATATACCAGAAATGTTTGAAGCTACTGACTGAATGAAAGGAGCTGGCATCTCACTCTCTTTGAATCTTCTTTATCATGCTAGGATTAGCAGGAAAAGCAAAAATTTCAGAATTGCACCTTGCAATGTGGAGATATTACTGTTTGTGCATTTACAATATTCATTGATTTTTGCCATTGAAAAACATGTTTTCATATACCAGAAATGTTGAAGCTACTGACTGAATGAAAGGAGCTGGCATCTCACTCTCTTTGAATCTTCTTTATCATGCTAGGATTAACAGGAAAAAGCAAAAAATTTCAGAATTGCACCTTGCAATGTGGAGATATTACTGTTTGTGCATTTACAATATTCATTGATTTTTGCCATTGAAAAACATGTTTTTCATATACCAGAAATGTTTGAAGCTACTGACTGAATGAAAGGAGCTGACATCTCACTCTCTTTGAATCTTCTTTATCATGCTAGGATTAACAGGAAAAAGCTAAAAATTTCAGAATTGCACCGTGCAATGTGGAGATATTACTGTTTGTGCATTTACAATATTCATTGATTTTTGCCATTGAAAAACATGTTTTTCATATACCAGAAATGTTTGAAGCTACTGACTGATGAAAGGAGCTGGCATCTCACTCTCTTTGAATCTTCTTTATCATGCTAGGATTAGCAGGAAAAAGCAAAAAATTTCAGAATTGCACCTTGCAATGTGGAGATATTTACTGTTTGTGCATTTACAATATTCATTGATTTTTGCCATTGAAAAACATGTTTTTCATATACCAGAAATGTTTGAAGCTACTGACTGAATGAAAGGAGCTGGCATCTCACTCTCTGAATCTTCTTTATCATGCTAGGATTAACAGGAAAAAGCTAAAAATTTCAGAATTGCACCGTGCAATGTGGAGATATTACTGTTTGTGCATTTACAATATTCATTGATTTTTGCCATTGAAAAACATGTTTTTTCATATACCAGAAATGTTTTGAAAGCTACTGGACTGAATA